>NC_143052.1:229049924-229201439 GCF_052426305.1 Pelodiscus sinensis
ATACAAGGTCACGCCCCGCAAAGGAAGTCATTTTGAGCATGCAAATCACTCCTTAAAATGGCATCCTCAGTGCCTGAGACCAGATGTAATCATGGTGCCTAGAGGGGCTATTCTGAGAATGCAAATTCAGGGCAGACAATTCCGAAGATTGGTGATTTATTCTATAATTAGATTCACCAAGCTAGTAACAAAACACTGGTTGACCAGAAATCAGATACGATCCCCTTTTACGGTTGCCAAATGGTTTCAACAAAAATACTGGACACACTTGACATTACATCACAATCTACATTACATCTTATTTAGAAAATACCGGACGTTTATATTTTCTCCTTTATATTTTCTCAATTTGTTTCCCGAACAGAAAGCTCAAATACTGGACTGTCTGGTTCAAAACCAGACACCTGGCAACCCTATCCCCTTTAGGCAATCCAGCCTTTGACACCCACCTAGGCAGCCTTATCGAAAACCTTAGTCACTGTACTTAAAGTTCTACCATTCCCAAGGACTGGACACATTGCTCACCAGGTGAATGAATATTTCAGACCTCACCCAAATGCACACTTAAAGCCAATCCTTAATATCATGGATTTAGTTAATAATAAAAGAAAGAAACAGCTAGGGGCTCTCACTGAAGTGGGAGCCCTTAATATTTGACAAATGATCAATGAGGTGTAAGTGACTGTACTGGGCTATCACCGGCCAGAAACCTTGGTTGAAATTAGACTAACCCCCATACCACATCTCTTTTCCTTCTGCCACACAGCAAACACACCACCCAGCTCGGAGTAAGAGCTTGGGGAAATCTGAAATATTTCATGATAGGTTTGAAGAAGTCAGACCTGCCTTTTAAACCCATTCTAAGTGGACGATGACTGCAATACAAATATTCTTTTATACTCACTTCAGTGCTGAGGGCAAGAATATGATGCTTCAATCTAGAGGAACTTTGAGGGCATCATTAATTCTGTCTTTTTTTTTTGAAAGAAAAATTAGTGGATATCTTTTTACTGTCATGAGATTTGGGAAACCATGACTGGGGCGGGGGGGAGTGTAGGTATTAGAGACTGGTTCCTGCACCACTAACATCTATGGGTACGTCTATACTAGCTCATTAGTTCGAGCTAGGTAAGGTAATGAGGGAATGAGGGTAAGCGGAGTTGCAAATGAAGCCCATGGAATGAGGAGTAACGGTAGTTTGAATTAGGATCTTTAATTCGAACTACCTACTCTATGCCACATGTAGCCACGGGCATGGAGTTCGGACTAAGGGGGATTTAAAAATGGCAGCGCCCGGGAACATGCAAATGAAGCCCGGGATATTTAAATCCCGGGCTTCATTTGCAACTCCGCTTGCCCTCATTACTCTATCTATCTTGAACTAATGAGCTAGTGTAGACGTACCCTATGGAAGTTTTGCCATTGACTTCAATAGCACTGTGAGTGGGCTCTAGGCCCTTCAGCTTGTTATAGGGAGTGAGGACATGGATAGCCTTAATAGTGACTAGGGCCACGTCTACACTTGCAATGCCAGAGATCAATCTTCTGGTGTTCGATTTAGTGGGCCTAGTTAAGATCTGCTAAAACAAATGCTGAAGGGGGGCTCTATTTGGTGCTGTTACTCCTCAGAGTATTTTATATAGCTGGAGCTGTGTACCTTAACCTGACCTTCCAAGTGTAGTGTAGACCTGGCTTAAGGAAAAAATCCAGGGTTTCACATCTGATTGCAGACTATCTATAAGACAATGTTACCAATCTTCAAACTAGCATTGTCTTTGCAAAAAATCAGCTATTTTGGTATCAAAGACTGGAGGGGCAAAATTCAGCCCTCTGATTCACACTGCAGCTCTCTTTTTGTTTTCAAAGGGAATACTGCCTCTGGGCAAGAGCATAGAATATGCAAATACACCGCAGGGCAGAGAGCATTTGACTTTAAACATAAATTGAGGCATATTATCTCAACAATCTACCCTTACTTTGCATCCTGCCAGTAGTAAGCATGCAAAGTTTGAAAAAATAGCCCTGAAAAATGGGTGTGAACACTCCATGGTGGGAATAGTGTTAATTACTTGCAAGTCTTTTTCTTTTGGTGTATTCAGGCTGACACATCTCTTTAATACCATGGTAGCCCAGTTCCATTGCCAGATTAGGGATGGCAGTGATGAACAAGCATTATGCAGTTTGCAAGTTCAGATGCTTGCTAAGATTTGTGTTTTGGCCAGGAAGCTGGAGAAACTGCAGTAATATGTCAGAGGTTCAGCTACTTTTAGGATGGAGTTGGGAAACTTCTTTATGTATCTAAAGTGACTCCCCTATCCCTATTTACGGTAGTGCTTAGGCTTTCTAGTTAATAGATTTTTTGCTAATAGAACTAGGTGAGAATTATGGAAACATTTTGAGACGTGCCTTAAACTAGCAAGTATTTCATTTTTTCCCCTTGGGTACAGATTTTCAGAGTTAACTCTGCAAAAGAACCTGTCCACATATTAGCATGCATGCATTTCAAATCTATGTGGAGAGGAGAAAGAACTGGGATTTTTATAAAAGAAAATGGACACTTGAAAATGAAAGGATAAATGAAGAACAATCTGGGACACAAGAACACTCCCACAACTGGCATTGTGGTGGGACGGAACAGTTCCCTAAGCAAGAGCAGAGGACCCTCACCAGTTGGTCACTAAACCTCAGCTGCCCAGAGTATCCATATAGGACATTGGTTCCCCTTCCCAGACCAGTGAAGAACTACAGCCTCACCAATCCAATCTTGATCAGTCTTGAATCTAAAGAACTCCAGCTGTAGAGAGTCCCCCTTCCTTCTGCATTCCCTGTAATTGGAGAGCCTGTCCCAAAGAATGTCCCTTGACTGAAAGGAACAACTCAGCGATCCAGAAGGGCCCAAAGATCAGAAAGGCTGCTTTGAAGATTGTAGCTTCATTTCCTGAAACATAAACCTGAGGAAGAACCTCAGCTAAGTATAGGAGCATGGAACCACAGGGTTAGGAGGAATCTCCAGGGTCATCTCATCTAACTCCATGACAAGATGCAGGATTTGTTGTGCGTAAAAATTGCCATAGAACTGGGCATGCTCATGGGTTTCCTGACATCACATCCTACCTGGAGCCCAGGCCCTCTCCTCCCACCCCCTGCAGATCATGAATCCCGCAACCGAGCTCCAGATGACCTGCAGATCTTCAGTGAAAGACTATTACAGATAACTGGCTAGTTATAGCAAGACTAAGTACTACTATATCTAAGATTCTGGCAGAGTTCAGACTCGGGCTAGACTCTCATGCTCCCTGAAGCTGTTCAAATGCAGGGAGGTACACTAAAAAAAAAGAAGTGTGTGTTGCAAATTCTCCTCTGCCCATGGGTCAAGTTCTAGCGATCAAGATTCCACAAGACCACTAGCACCTGTTCTGGTACTTTCTTGGCTTCCACAGCTAGTCCTGCAAGGAAATAAGCAGCCCCTGGAGGACATATGCTCTATAGCCTGGAACATCAGGATTTCTCATCAGGGCTTTATTTATGCCATGGTACCTTGCCCTCCCTAGGAATTCCTAATCCCTACCTCCCTAGTGCCTCAAGACTCACAGGGGAGGGAAGATAGCCCTTACCTGGCTTGGCCCAGGGCATTAACCCTGAGCAGCTTCACCATGGAACAGGACCACTGTGAGGTAAAAGCATCCAGGCATGATCCAACCAGCTCACACAGCTGCTGACTCACCTACAGCAGCAGTAGCACAGCCCCGGGAGGCTGCTTCTCTGCTGCTCCCATCTGGGCCGGCAGAAGGGAGGTTCGATTGACCCACAAATAGGAAGTGGCTCTTATTATGTTTCCTGATCTCATGCCAAATCTGAGGAAACCTCAAGCCCTCCCATGTCCTGTGGCGGACAAGTCTTATGGGAGCGATCCTATCCATTTTACCCACCCAGTGCAGGAGCCACCAAAGCAACCTCCTTGCTAGGCTCAATGCCCTCTTCAGGAAGTTGTTATTCAAAGTTCCTTCCATCTGGGGCGTGAGAGTAGCCATAGGGTGAGCGTTTCTTCAAAACAAGAGGAAGAGTGAGAAGCTGCAGAGAGCAGTCTGGGTGCTGTTTCTTCAGTTTTCAGGATGAGAGAAGGGAAAGGCAGCAGAGTGATATGGCAGCTATGTCAAGTGGGAGTCTGAATGAATGGCCATGTCGGAGTGGATTGATGGGCTCAGGGGAGTGCAAGTGAGCGAATGGATTCAAATGGGGAGATATATATCAGTGAAGGGGGGTATATGGGTAAGAGTGCATGTGGGTGAGTGGGTGGAGGTGGTTCACATGTGAGGGTGAATGGTTGAGTGCATGAGTATGCATAGTGCTTTACATGAGCTCCATCCTATTCAGTCTGTATTGGTGCCAGCAATCAGAATCTTAAATCCTCATTTGCTTAGAAAGGCAGTGGTCTGACTTTCTGTGCTCTTGCCAGTTCCTCTGGCTTCCCTGAGCTTCAAAACAAGCCCATAGCAAGTGTAGCACAATGGGAGGAAGGTAGAGAATCCTAAAAGAAAGGTGGAGAATCCTAAAAAAATGTCATTAAGGCACAAGAGCCCACGGACACTGGGGCTACATCTAGACTGCAGGCTTCTATAGGAAGAAGGTTTTCTGGAAGAGATCTTTCAGAAAAACGTCTTTCAAAAGAGAGCATCCACACAGCAAATGTGCATTGAAAAAAACGATCTGCTTTTTCAAAAGATAGCATCCGCACTGAAAGGACACTATCTGCATTTAAATTGTGATTACTATGGACGGAGTGGCCACCAGGGCACCTGTGCTTTTTCCTGGAGGCCTCTTCTTTCCAGAAAAAGAAACCCTCTTCCCAGTCCACACACACCTTTTTCCAAAAGAGCTCTTTCGGGAAAAGGCTTCTTCCTTGTAGAAAGAGGTTTGCCGCTGTCAAAAAAGCCCCTGTGTTTTTTCGACTTTCTGCTGCAGTGTGGACGTAAGTGAAGTTTTTCCTGAAAAACGGCTGTTTTTCCGGGAAAACTCTGCAGTGTAGCCATACCCTGGGAAAGGATAATGAAAGTAACAAGAAGTTGCCAATGCAGTTGCAAAGACTGACTGATCTAAGATATGACTGAAGAAGTGTCTTCACAATAATTAATTAAGCTTTAAAACATCCCTCTGAGGTAAGTAAGTATTATTAAACAAGAATATACAAAATTAATTAGGGTTTGCAGGGAAAAGAAAGGGAAGAAAAAAAGACAAATTAATGCAAGCCAGAGGGGTTATGGAGGATAAGACTTTTACAGATAGAATCCAGAGAGAAAGATATAATAGAGAGAAAGCACAGCCATTAATAATGGGGCTGTTATTGGAGCTGATTACCAATGCCTCCCTAAGGGAGGGCAAAGATACCAGATTCTATGGAAGAAGAAGCTGTTAGACCCTTGTTCAAAAACCATCTCTTTATGCTGACAAGGGATCCAGATATCTTATTTCAAGTTTTTCTTTATGGAGAGAGGAAGTAAGTTTTGTTGTAGCTGGGTTTTTTTAAGAAGGTTATGATGTGGGCCCAACCAGGATACCTAAACAATATGGGACCACAACAGTTGTTGTCAATCCTACTCATTTACTACAAAGGTAAAGCTCATTTGTGCAGCCCGTCAAGAAGGCTGACCTAGGACCATGGAACTCATTAAGACAGGCACTAGTTTCTCCTCCAAGTTTTGGCCACATTACTTTGACCTAGAACACAACAATAGCCATACTTGGTCACACCAATGGTCCATATGGTCCAGTATTCTGTTTTCTGACAGTGGACAGTATCATAGGCTGGACTTACCTAATAAAATTATATAGCATAGCATTCATAAATCAAACTTAAAACAATATTTTAAAAAGCTAAATGCCCTGTGAGAGGAAGGGAGAAAACACACACAACAAGCGTTAATCATATCACTTCAGACATTATTGGAAGATACTCAAGTAAAATGGCACCATATGTGGTTTAAGAGACTAAGTAATATAGAATAAAGGACCTAACTCAGCAAAAATCTTCTCTGATGTTATTCCAGCTGTTCACTGGAATAATTTTGTCCTCTATATATAGCCAAAGCAGCTCCCATAGACATAAATGAGTCATACTTGTATATCTGATGACTGAATCTGACCCAATGTGAGGTTAAATAGACAAAAAATGCAATCACATTTTAGGTTACTATAAACTAAGTTTTGCTTTTCTTCTAAGTTTTATTATAATGTATTTATGTGACATAAGAAACATGGAATAGTTGAAATGTGATACTGTTACTTCCAGGAGTCTACATTTATACCTAAAAAGAGAACTGACCCTCTCCATGTCAGAGTTTTGACCCAATACAACCACCACTATTGACTGATGCTGTTATGCTCTCCAATCCCTGTTCAAGCTGATGTGTCCCATTCCCCCAAATACTTCTATCACTGACATGCCAGACAATAAGGAGTATTCACTATTTTTATATATAGTATAGGCATGTAAGCCTAGTTTGCCACCTACTATACACCCCCACATGGCTAGGGGTCCTTCTGCATACACTGCCTTTAGTCGCTCCTCCTTATGGACTCTATCAGCACTCCAAAGATACTTTGTCCTGGCTTACAACATCCCTTTCAGATATATTCAATATAGACAATCTTCAACCACAAAATAATTCAGCAAAGTCCAATATCATAAACTCTATCTGAAGCCAAGCATTCCCAGCCCTCTCTTTACCTGAATCTCAACCCTGTTTGTTCTCACTCTAGTAGCCACATGCCTGCAACTTCTTGCTACCTTTAATATTACATCAACTGATTCCCCTCAGGTTGAGTTCCTCTTGTAATCAGGACTAGCTTAGCCCCAGGCTATGCATCCCACAGGCAGGCCACCCTGGTACATACATACAGAGTAACGTACAATAAAACAGGAGTAATGAAAGAATTGCCTGGTTATCAAATGCAGCCCAGCAGAACAGCCAGCACTATGATAAGCATGTTCCCATTTATGGTCCTCTGAAATGCCAAATGTGCAAATAAATGCTCCCAGCTGCTGCTTTGGTTGCCCCGGGAGATAAAGAAATGGGTGGGGTGGGGTGATGTGATCAGGGACAGGGGTCAGAAAAAGTAGATACTAAAGAATATTCTATCCCAGAAGGCAGAAGGCAGTATGGGTAAAATAACTACAAGGGACACGCAAGAAAATTCACAGTGGCCTGAGGCAGTGCAATGACTATCAATATGTAAGAAGAAAAAGCAAAGCAACAAACCCTGGGTCCATGTGAAGATCTGCAAAAGAATACACAGCTAATGATCAGCATCTACCAACTAGGAAAGAATGCTCTTGAAATACAGTTCAAGCCAATTTTCCTATGCATCAGCTTTGCTACACATTTTAAATATTGTGTAAATCTGCAGAAACCTGAACAGTTCAGAGGCCAATAGGAAAATTTGACTCCCTTTGCACAGGGTCCATAAGGTGTTTTTATACTCAGCAGTATTATAGATGCCATGTTTTACATGCAGCCAGAAGAGAATGGGGGGAAAAGTGGTGGTAAGTCACCTTTACACCTTCTCCTACCACAACATCAGTCTTAGGGCTGTCTTAACTCTACACTAGCTGTTCACTGATCCAAAACACCTTCTCAGAACCAGGGACTGCATAGTACACCCCATACACTGGTTGCCAGGACAAAGTGTTGCCTGGGAACTCTTACGATGCCACCTGTATTCCTCTGTGTGGTTCACTGTCCTGGGTAGTGGCATTTAGACCACATACAGAGAGAAAGAATGAATTTGCTCTGAAAACGAGTTTGCTTTTAGCTCAAGCTGTAGCACAGGGGTGGGGAACCTAAGGCCAGATGCAGCCCCAGTTTGTCTGGATCCAGCCTCCGAGGCTCAGGACTTCCCCCCGCCCCAGCACTGGGGAACCTGCACTGGTTCTCCAGCCCCTACCACAACCACCATCCCCTTGTGGGACTGAAACATACAAAATCTACTAGCCTGGTCCCTCTCCTCCCCCGTCCTCCCCAGGCCCTGGTGTGCAAGGATAATGTGAGGAGTGTCTTCCTGCTCCTCAGTCAGGGGCCACGCTTTTTGAGGGGGGTCAGCGGCCCCTTACCAAAAAAAGTTTCCCACCCCTGTTTCAGAGGCTCATGCACTAAGCTCCAGAGGTCCCTGGTTTCGTTCTGTCTGTTAGTGTTACACTGGCAGTCGGTTAAACCTATGCCCCTGCTGCTTTATCGTGCCATAGGGTACCTCTACATAGCAGGGTTATTTTGGAATAACTGACATTATTCTGAAGTAACACAGTATGCATCTACACAACAAGCCATTTTTAAAATATTATAGACCCTGGGGGAATTCTTACTCCGACTCCTGGTAATCCTCATTTCACAAAGAGTAAGGGAAGCCAAAGGAGCGTTCTTCCTTCGACTTCCTGCTGTGTAGATAGCACCACAAGCCAAATTAAGCTATTTTGACTTCAGCTACGCAATTGATGTAGCTGAAGATGCGTAGCTTAAGTCGACTTTAACCCTGCTGTGTAGATGTACCCATATGCTCCAACACTTCTGTTAGTCTATTAGGTGCCACAGGACTCCTCGCCGCTTTTGCACATTTAGACTAACACGGCTACCCCTCTGATACTTGACACGATGTACCCATAGTAACCCATAGTAGTCAGAACCAAAATCAGGGAATCAGGATCTCTTCCTATATGCACTTTGCCAGTAATCATGAGGTGGATGGTGGGAAGCAGGCATTAAGCTACATGTTCAACCCTCAGGAAGATAGTTGCTCTAGCATTCAAAAACTGTGATTAGTGAGTCTGCTGAAGAGCTAGGCACTTATCCAGTAGTGTATTTGGATTGCAAATTAGTTTAGCCCTGGATTTTAAAATAATATGGTCCCACTGAAGACACAAAGTATGTTATATCTATTAAGTAATATGCAAAATACTAACTAGGGATCAGTCATATAAGCCAGCAGTAACTTGAACCCTGGCACATGAATTATGAAACTGATTCCCCATTTCACTTCAGTGGTTGTTTTTTTTTAATTTTAAATTTGGTAATGACTGTACTCCTTCCACAACAGTTATGATGTAGGAAGTACAAAGTCCTGCATCAAATGACATATGGTAGAGAGCATTGTATCTGGCACCAAAGGAATGAAATATTAATCCATTTTTAGTGTTTGATTTTCTTCTTTATTAATTTAGATCAATTTATTTGATGCAGTTTTTCAACAAATGTTTATTATTCTGACTATCAATATTTTCAGCATATTTACCAGCTGTTAGTGAAAACTAACAATATCTTATGCTGTTAGCTCATCACTCATGCAAACAAAATCTGTGATTAATGGTCATTAAACAGGCTGGGGAAAATGTTACCATTTTTCTGACTAGAGAAAGGACCCGAATCAATTTGCATTGAAATAGATGGACAGAATCTGAATCAGGCCTCAAATGAGAAATTTATTTTCCTATAAATATTATGGAGGAAAAAACTTATTGGGGGCCTGTTTTGTTGTTTGTTTTCATTTTTTCCTCCTGTTTTTTAATTTGTATCTTTTAAATCGAGAATGGATGAGATGAGCAGAGCAATATGGCTGCCCACTAACTCAGCACTGATATTCCCATGGGACCAGATTGGGAATCACTTATTTATAGGAGACAGCCCACTGAAGCCAGATTGTTCACGTGAAATAAGTGTTCACCTGTGACTGTGAGGGGCCTGCCCTAGTGTAGCACTCTCAAAACAGTGTAACACTCTTCTTGACATCTTGGACAATATCAGGGATGCAACATTTGACCATGAAGAGTGGACACTGGTCTTTTTTATATGTCTGCCCAACACTTGTTATGCCTATAGAGCAATCCAGGGTAGGAGTAGGACTGCTGCTCAGGTAGAAATACCTGTGTTAGCTTTAGCATTGCTAAAAAGGTTTTTGCAGATGCAGAGCCATGAGCTTCAATAATGTGATTACTCCAAATTCCATGCAGGCTTGAACAAACCACACTGCACTGCTACATTTAGCCATGATGTTGTGGGTAAAGGGAGTCCAGGTATGTCTACCTGAACTGCCTGGGATTACAGTATCGATGTGCCCACTCTGTGTGGAGCCTCTGCTGGGTCAGCTCGATGACTTTGAAAAGAGACACAGATTTGTGAGGACTCAGAAGCCCTAGAAAGAATACAGTAGCTCTGAACAGAAAATCATCTTGGTTCAGAGGACAATTTATTACATGGGATGAGGAAGGAGCAAGAGCTTAATAGGCTCTAAAGAGAATCTGTGTTCTAGGCATTTGTAGCCCTGTAACATTTCACTAGTCTACCCAGAAGTCTAGTAGTAATCTTGGAAATAGTTTATTGTTCAAGGAAATAAAAAGGATAGAATCCAATGAGCAAAGCCCAGCAGAACATTTTGTACAAGGACAAAACTATGATTCATATCCAGGTGCCCCCCTCAAAGCTTCTTGGGGTACAATGGCTGAGTGGCTAAAGCATAAACTTGAAGAGAGGGGAGGGATTGGCATGTCACTTCATCTCACACTGAAAGGCCATCTCCTGTTCACCCAGCTGCAAAATGGGTCCCAAATCTTTGAGGTCCAGGCAGTCAAAGGCAGCTAGACACGTAGCTGGCCAAATCTCTCCCTTGTGTACTGTTAGCTATGCCAATGATGTGTGTTAACTGCATCCATTCAAAGAGCTTTCAGGGACTTTGATGTGTCTGTGAATAGGCCTAATGTGTAGCAAATAAAGAAATGGCTAAACAATTCATAGCACATAATTTATTTGATGAATGTAGCCCCCTTTTCTGCTTGCAAGTTGTTCAAGAACAGGGTGTTTGAAATTTGTAGTTGTTTGACACTTGTGCAAACAAATTTCAGCTTAATTTTTCCAAACTGTTTGCTACGAGTATTCATTTGGGAATTTGGTATTCTCAAATCAATTTTTGATCAGTGTCACCAGCCACCTAATTAGGTGCTCAGATGCCATGATGATAATTATTATTTCTTTTCCCCAAACTGGATGACCTAATATGAATATTAGGAGCAGTGTCTAAGGAAATCATTGTTCCATGGAGAGAAGGGTTGAGAATGTGAGAGACAGCTTGAGATAAACAGTCCTAGGGAATTTTAGAATATTTAAGCCCTTTTCTTATCCTGTTTTTCACAAGGAGTACTATAAATGCAATTGTAAAATACTTATTTCTTTCTGAGAGAAACAGAAAGGCCTATTGGCTGTATATATTCTTAAAGAACACTTAGCAGTTTTTATATTCACCTTTCTCATCACATTCACATAAAGTAATCATGTTTGCAAGTATAGATAAAATCTTATTTGCAAATTGTTCTAGCATATGATTAAATGCCTCAATAACATGGCTTTGACTGGAGGACAATAGGGTATGGATGTATATTCTTCATCTCATACACAACATTGTTTTATATTTGCTAGTCTGTATTTTATATCATACTCCTTTCCAATAGCCATCAAAACATTTGGCTACTTTTTCCATTTAAAAATTCCAATTTTGTCAAAACCAAAACTTTTTTTGTGGGAAAGGATCAGTTTTGATCAATTTCTTATTTTGTAAAGTTAAAAAAATGAAATTATTCTGATATCTTCGGCTATGTCTAGACTGCAAGCCTCTTTCGAAAGAGGCTCTTTCGAAAGAGAGCGTCTAGACTGCACGTTGAACTTTCGAAAAAGCGGCTTGCTTTTTCGAAAGAAAGCATCCAGTGAGTCTGGATGCTCTCTTTCGAAGAAGCCCTATTTACATTGAAGAACGCCTTCTTTCTAAAGAGGAACTTTCGAAAGAAGGCGTTCTTCCTCGTGAAATGAGGTTTACCGCCATCGAAAGAAAAGCCGCGTTCTTTCGATTTAATTTCGAAAGAACGCGGCTGCAGTCTAGACGCAGGTGAGGTTTTTTCGAAAAAAGGCTACTTTTTTTGAAAAAACCCCTGAGTCTGGACACAGCCTTCATGTTGAAAAGTTTCATTTTTCAGTTAAAAATAACTCTTTTATAAAGTAAAACTTTTTACTTACAGTTCAAAAGAAAGGTTTTTTAAATAGTTTAAAAGTGCGGAGGTAAAAATCAGAACAAAATATTTCAGAATTATCAAATGAAATATTTTGATTAACCCAAGCCATTTTTTTTAATTCTCAGTTTACAAAAATTTTCAAGATTTTTACTTTTTGTCCCCAATCAAGATTGGAAAATATTTTCAAAATATTAGTTTATGAGATGGAAAAAAACATTTCCTATGGGACTCCAGTCATCTACCATTCACCTGAGCAATGCTATTGGTTATAGAATGATACAAAATAGAGATTAATGAATATGAATTAATGTTGTATATGGGATGAAGAATGCACATCTGTTCCCTAAATCCCCCTTCCTTTCCTGGCAGTGAGAAAATTAATCAAGTGTTGTTAATTGCATGTACCTGCGCAGCTCTGTGCGAGGTAATCTTACCCATCTTTGTTGCCTTCATTTGAATGGTTGCTCAGCTTCTCACCTCGAAGCATTGGGGACCTAATATGTAGTTTTAAACATTCCTCTTACTAACCTCTAACCCTAGTTGTATGCAACACTAGTTCGTATAGCCAGACCATGGACTGAACTCATTGGTCTCCATTTCCTTTCACCTTCACAAGCCATCATTGTCAATCATACGCACAATTTAGTATTTGCACGGACAGGCGCTAGGTGCCAGATGCAAAGAAGCAAAATACCCTCCTTCATCTTATTCAATTAACTGGGATAGTACCGCATCTCCAGTCAGTAAACAGCTGTTTACTGTTTTGTTGCATGTCCATATATAAAAATACTTCTCAACACAGTACTTTGGTTGAATTTAATGTTCTCTCTTTTCTAATTTCCATCACCAATCATCGCAATCATTTTCACAATCTAGTCTAATATTAAACTATGGTCTTAATTGTGAAGCAACTTATCATTGTCCATTGCATTCAATTAACTGCCCCAGTGCCAGGTCTCTGGCCAGGGTGCATTGGTAACTTCAGTGTTAAGTGTCCCATCACATATACAAAATATTTGTATCTACCAAAGTGCATTTACTAAATGTACTAGTTTCCATTTTCTGTCACTGCTATCATCATTCATGACAGGCATTTGTCAGAAATAATTTAGCAAAGTATATGTGTTCTGTCAACCTAAGCTGCAAAGGAACCATTCAGATCTCTGTAATAGTCTGTGTGCCACAGTTTTGGGAAACAAATCTGTCCCCGTGCCATCTTATATTAAACTGTGTTCCATTAGTAACTTCATATAAGAGGGCACATAAATAACCAAGGTAGTTATAGCAGATGGGAGGTAGATTAGGCAGGTGCCCTGACCTAAAGACAGGTTATGGGAGCATGCAGACTGTTGGTAAATTATATAGTCGATTGCTTGACCATACCTCCTCGTGAAACATTTTCAAGAGACCAAATAACCAATAGCTTCAGAGGGGTAGCTGAGTTAGTCTGTAACAAGAAAAAAATTAAAAAACAACAAATAGTCTTGTAGCACCTTTAAGATTAACAAAACATGTAGACAGTATCATGAGCTTTCATGAGCACAACCCACTTATTGTGGTCATCTGAAGAAGTGGGCTGTGCCCACGAAAGCTCATGATACCATCTACATATTTTTTAATCTTTAAGGTGCTACTAGACTAATGTTGTTTTTTAAGTTTTTCTAAATAACCAGTATCAGTCAAGTTAATTACTCTAAGCCAATAATATACAGGAAAAAAAGTTCTATGTGATATCACTCTTTGGGAACCCATCCCATGCAGCAATGTTTCATTCACCTTAAGCAAAAGGTGTGCTCCTAGAGTTACACATTTCAGCTGCTGTTCTTTCTATGATGATTTTACAAATTATACATCTCTTTACATTCCACTAAACTCTACCCCCATCAGTTTGTCCCAGTTCCTTAAACTGTTGTTATATTCTTTCTTTATCTTTGTTTTGGACCCTAGCATTCCAGGTACAGGTCTGTGAAGGTACTTTTCTAGCTTGTACTAAGACAAAATGAATGTGTCTGCCTAAACGGAATGCTTGCTTCAGGAAATGCAAGGTGTTGTGGGATACTCATCATAAACAAGTAAGATTCTGGTTTACATCAGTTTAGGCTGTATCACTGTAACAATATGTGTGCTTAATGTTATTGGTGCTTAATGTGGATACATGTATGCTAGCCAGCATATTTTAGTCAATAAGGCACAATGGGAATGTGTCCTAACACGGGCATCACTAGCATAGTTTTGTTCTCACAACCTGACTTTTGATACTGACAAACCATCCTGAACTGCTGAACCCACATAACAGTTTCATTTGAAAACAAATCAGGGACAGGGACAGGAGCTTTTGAATATAAAGGATTTGCTGGCATGCTCAACCGCTCACCAAATGATGCAGAGGAGGACAGATGTAGTTTCACAGAAGATTGAGAGGGTGAAAAAAAATAAAATAATGACAATGCTACCACAATACCAGTTACACCTGAGTAGCAGGATGCATATGAGTGACATCCTGTGGTGTGTCTTAGGACATGTGGTATGTGTAAGTAGAAAGGGAGAGTTTGGAATTTTACGCTATTTTACTTCAAGAGAGTTCCAAAAAGAACTATAGTTCCATACGGCTGTGAAAAACTTGTAAATGCTACTGGAACATGAGAAACTGGAGGTATTAGGAAGATTTCAGAGTGCTGGTCCACATACCATCATACTGTCATATAGAATATCTGGTCTCTAAAGATAGAAGATGATCCTCTGGATGGGCATCAGCTAAAATACATATCTATTCCCTGCCACATGCTTGGAACTAACAAAAGCTGAGTGGAAGTTGCTGGACCATTAAGATACACACACATACACCATTTGCAGTTGCTCGCCCTCATATTGTCTCTGCATACATTCACACATAGTATGCTTCTTTTTTCAGTATATAGAACTGTTTCTGTTTAGCTCAATTTGGGACATTTATAGAAGCTGAACAGAAACATTACTTGCCTGTCATTACTACTGTGGAAGAAAGAGGAGACTAAGCAAGAGATACCTACATAGAAACACCTGGGGTGGGAGGAGGCAGAGGGGAGAGACAAATAGACAGAACTTGAACAACAAGGGAATGTTTTTCTATTCTGTTTGCTTTTATAAATCATAATTCCGAGCCAGATTCTGCACTCTTTACTCAAGTTGAATGCTGTCCTACATCTTACACAATCCTATTCATTGCAATGAGATGACTCAAGGAGTAAAAGATTAAGCAACGTTGAGGGTAGAATCTAGTCTTAAATTATTGCTCGCTGGGCTCCTGATGATCCATAAGACTTTTCTTCTTCTAGTTCTGCAGGCCCATGACGTCTTTAATGTGGTATGTACATTGTTCAGGCTTAAAATAAAAATCAACACAAAAGAAATACAAACTCTTAAGGGTATGTCTACACTTGCACCCTCTTTCAATAGAGGGATGCAAATGAAGACATTCAAAATTGCAAATGAAGCCGGTATTTAAATATCCCACTCTTCATTTGCATAATCACATTATGGTGCTATTTCGAAATAGCACTATTTCGAAGTACAAACCACAGGGTAGATGCGGTGATTTTGGGAGAACACCCTTCTTCCGAAATAACTGTTAGACCTCATTTTATGAGGAATAAGGGTTATTTCGGAAGCATCAAATTTCGCAATAGACAAATCCCTTAATCCTCATGGAATGAGGTTTACTGGGATGTCAGAATAGCAAGCCCTTTATTTCAATTGCATTTTAAAATAATGGGTATACTGTTAAGATGTGGAAAATGCTATTTTAGGATACCAGATATATTCCAAAATAGCGCTCGCTGTCTAGACATACCATAAGTGAGCTCCATGCGATTATTAACAGATTGTGGGGTAGATTTTTTATTTTAATTTTTAATGGGCACTCATGTTTGCATAGGCCTAATCTAAGATCACCAGACTCATTTAGCAAGTGACCTAAGTCAAATTGTAATCTAGTAGTAAAATTCTAATGCATTAAACCCCTGCACCAAATTACTCCCCACAAGTCATGTTTTCATAAACCAGCTAGTGATCAAAATCCAATTAGCCCATCTATAGAGCCCTAAATGTTCCACTCTGTTTGCAAGTTCAAGAAATTATATCTCCAAAATGTTATAATCCTGTAATATGACTTATGAACATGGTATTACTGTAGTTTGGATAACTGTTCTCACTAGACTTTGCTTAATAGACCTTATATTTTATGTTTTCAATGAACAACTCATACAGGGTTGAGCCAAGGGCTTAATCACTCTTAATACAATAAAGCAGCACTTTAAAATATTATTAACCTCATCTGTCTAGATTTGGAACTAATAGACCATTGTGTGTGTATTGTCTTTATCCCTGCCAGTTATGTACATATTTATTAATCCACTCTTCCAGAGGAACAATTTCTAAAGGAAAACCAACAGTAACCTTCAAGTGAGCGGGCACAGGTTAGAAGGGCACTAATTAAATGTCAGACTTGACAGATTAAAATTATGAAATTTAAAATCACCGTGGAGCTCTTTGTCATTGTCAAATTAGGAGTCAGTGTGATGAGGAGCAGGGAAGTGAATGGTTTAATGAATTGAATGGGAATGTGGCTTAGCAGCAGGCTTCTCTTGAATTCAGATCAGACTGTAGTTCAGATCAAAGGCTGCTAGTTCAATTTCACATTCAAAAAGAGTTGTGGCTTACCTGCATTCGTAATAGATGTGTATATGCACTAAGGTAAAAAAAAAAAGGGAGACAAATAGGGTTCATGAGAAATAAATTTTGCTCAGGTGATTTATGGATTTAGATTAGGGTAGCAACATTATTTTCCCCATTATTTGGGATGTGGGGTATTTCATGGCATTTTAAAGTCAAAATTTTGCATAGTGCTCATCATTTCTTTTTTGAAAGCCGCTTTTTCCATTTTACAAAGTGGAGGAGAAAAAAACAATGTATACGTTAGGTGGATTATGAAAAAGGGGATGAGATTAAATTCAAGTAACTTGGCTTCATTCTGAACTCAGTTGTGCTGGTGTGAGTGTGGAGGAACTCTGCTGGCTTTCAGCAGAATTTATACAGTGTAACTGGATATTAAATGAAATGGAAAGGTATGACATTCCAAATCAAGGTGTATTTTATATTTAACATTTGCCTTATGAGGGAAAAGATTCAAAGGAGTAGCCTTGTTTAAAAAATCAAAAATTGCATCAGTGCTTATTCTATTTCCTTTGCCTTCCAAAGATTGGAAGTAATAAAAAAAATCTTTTAAATCTAAATATTTAGTTTTTGTAAAGATTGTCTTACCAAGAGAGTATAAACATATAAAGAAGAAAAAAGCAAACTCTCCTTTGGAGCAGCTCAGCCAGGATTTTAGAGAGGGTCTTATCTGGGAGGTAACAAAAGCTCCCTGCCCCCATTCTTGAGTAAACCAAAAACCACATAGTACTCACCATTCTATAAAGTATCTGTACTCTAGCGTGGTTTTAGAAATTATAGGGCTTTATTTATTTACTCAGAGCTGTATACTGCCATTTAAGCAAACGTGAATCTCCCCATTGACACAAATGTGTGTGGGTTCAGGCTTTAATTCTTAAATCTATATATCAAAATGCATCACTAGAAATAGCAGAGTTGATCACATTTTAAATGTTTGCCATGGCCAGCAACAAATTTTACTGAATTTAAGCCAGCTATACTTTATCCATGCCCCAGTCCTACCTAGACAACAGTTAAGGCATTTGGCAATACTGTAGCGACTAGTTCATTTCAGTTACAAATATACAGTTGAGTGTCATATGCATGTTAAAAACAACATACCTAATGCCTCCTCTCTTAACCTAATAATGCCCCATATTCACAGTGAACAGAAGAAGAGACAAAATGGAACCCTGCAAGGTCCCCCACATGAGAGCACTACTAGAAATAACGAATATCCAATGTCACCACTGAGAGCACTCACCAAAGAATGACTGATGCACCCAAGAGCAGCCCCATCAAATCCTGCTATAGTCCACAGGAGAGTCACTAACACACCATGATCAATAGTATACAAGGCAGCTGATAGTTTCAACCATATCAGCATGAACACCTACCTGATAGACACATCCATCACCAAGAGGAAGTCTATCAATGCAACTAGTGGATTTTCTGTCTCATACTCAGGCCTGGACCCAGACTGGTCAAGAGCCAGGAAATCTGAGACTTCCAGTTACTGCGAGAGTTGTGTAACCAGAAGACAACTGAAAAATATTTGGATAGAATGTCAGAATTAAGGATAATTTCTTGAACAGAGTCTGTAAATTAAAAGCCAGCAATCTGCCCTCCCTAAGAGGCACTGACAATTTCTGCCAACAATGGACCAAGTGTTTTTTTTCCTCCCACTGGGACTTTGCCAACTACCAGGAACAATGAAACAAAAAACAAGCTGTAGAATGAAAAATTCCCAACACCCTCTAGTGGCTCAGTGAATGTCAATGGCTAACCTCATCAGAGACACAAGTTTGCCCTCTCCAATTCCAATGCTGCATGCACAGAAGGAGACTATTTGAAACAAACACACTCTTTTCTACCCACAAAGTAATCGGAAATTTCCTCACCTTGAGAGGAACTGAAACCACCCATTGGAGGAAGGCAGCTGAATATAACCAAGCTGTTCACAGCCCGAAATACCTACTGATAGAGGCTCTGTAGATGCTAAGGTGGAGGCCAAGAAATACAGCTATGACATAAGCATCCAAAAAAAAATCTTTATGGAGCAGATGGTTTGCATCATCCCTTACCCTTATTTCCTCTTTCCTTCTCATTTAACCTGTCACAAGACACCTGTAAACTAAGGGGCTCAGTGGAGGTGACGCTTGTGAAGAGAGTGCTGATACCCACTCTATCAAAGGCTGAAGATCCACCAGAGAAACAATGAAGTCTCTGCAGGTGTTGTTGAAGCACTTTGGTTTGGTTAGTCTTCCTGAGAAGATTATCAAAAGATGTTTTGCCATTCATTTAAAAGAGGATAGGACTAGGCCTACTAAGTATTAGCATGGTCATCCTTCAGCAAGGAGGTGACCTTGTCTACAGGAATGAACACAGAGATGGAAAAGAAGAAATCCTCATTTTTAATCCTGGTTCTAATGAATAATTATTACTATTAGTAAATATTTGATTCCCCATGACTTCATGCCAATAGTTTAAGAACTGGAATTATTAAGGCTGACCATGAAGCCGAGAGAGCCTTAAACCCTGATATGTCTTTTTTTCATAACAATGAATTCAAGTGCTTCAAGGAAAACAGGTATTTCTGAATTGAAATGATGTAACATTCATATGAAGTTAATCAAAAATACCAGTCATTCTAAAGAGGTTATGATGCCAAATAAGTGACATTTATTAAAGGCCCTTTTCCCATTTTCTTTTTTCTGAAAGCTGCCTAAATTATTTAAACTGTGCCAGTGTTTCCCCTTGAATTCAAAACTTTCATTTCCGAGAGTCATGTATGATTTATCTTGTCTGAAATATCATGGTGTCAGACACTGGCAGTATAGAATCTTATCAAGGGATGCGGGTGATTTTAAGAACAAACCCTCTACCTCTCCTGCTACATAATGGAGTACTTTGGAAATGCTCTGTGTAAGAGGGCTCGGAGGCTGTCCCTAAGAAAAGTGACTTCACTTCAATAGAACATGGAAAAATTGCCACATTGTGGCGGAGCTTATGATGGCACATGGGAAAGGACTGTATGAGGATCATCCCCCCTCACTGTATAGCCTAGTGAGAGTCTGAGATAATTACAAGTCTCTGCACTTAGGCTACATCTACACTGCACAGTTATTCCAGAATAAGCTATTCCGGAATAGTTATTCCGAAATACTTTATTTCGAAATAGCACATCTACACTACAGGGAAGCCTCAAAATGAGTCCGAGGCAGGCTTCCCTAATGTAGACGTGCTATTTCGATTTAGAGCCCCAAAAGGAATAACTTAGAATGGCCCTGGAAAGGGGCTATTTTGAAATAGCAGAAGTGGAGTTTCTACACATGCCTTATTTCGAAACAGCTATTTTGGAATCGGTGTTATTCTTCGTAGAATGAGGTTTACAGATGTCGGAATAAGCCATCTGTTATTTCAAAATCATTTGAAAATAACAGAATTGCTGTGTAGACGCTTGCATAATTATTTCAGAATAACAGCCGTTATTCCGAAATAAATTCACTGTGTAGACACGCCCTTAGAGAGCACAAGGATTGTTCCTTCCGCACATCCAAGTTGGTAATTTCTCCAAAGCTTCCAAGAGGGTGGCATGGCTGCACCATGCCCTACCATTGGGCCAATGGCCAAATGTCACAGTTTGGCTTTATAAAGAGATTTTATATAATACTCAAGTCCAATCCTTTTTCTCACCTTTTTCTTTTCTTGCTAATGATGTTTTCCCATATTTACCCACCCCCAGATTAGGGCTCCTTCTTTCTGATAGGTAGGCTATCCTTCTGGGAATTGCCATTGCTCCTGTCAGTTTAAGTTGATTGGTTGCTTGAGAGCAACACAAGGCAATCTTTCCCAAGGAGTTGTTCTCATAGCACCAGTGGCATTTCCAGGCATTGTGGGTCTGGAGAAACCATAGAGAAGACCTGGAAAATGAAGTGAAATTATTGATCATGAAGCCACGGAGCCAACTTCTGAATTAAGTTTTGGGGATTGGAGGAAAAGAAAATGGTCCGTTGCCTACCTATAAAAGAGCTGTAAAAGAAAGGAGGTTGCTATTGGAAGAAAAGTTTCTTCATTGCCTGTGTGCCCTGCACAAGTATATTATAGTGCATGGTGGTGGATGATATAGAAAACAAGAGCTAGATAGATCATTATGGCCCTGGAGCACAGGTGCAGACTCCAGGGCTCTAGCACTGACTAACAGAAATGAATGCTTAGCACCTGCAGGGCTGGATGAATCTTTAGTGGGTTTCAGTGCCCAGATCATGCCCCTCCCACTGATATGCCCTCACTCTGCCCTGTTGTCCTGCTCCTTTTGGCCTCTTCCCACCAAGACCCCACCTGCTCTCTGCCCAAGGCCTCACCTGCTTCCCTCGCAGGGGCCACCCTCAGAGAAAACGGTGCCTGTGCCATGGAGTAGGCAGGTGGCTCTCTGTTCTGCTTCATTCCAGCATTCACATCACTGTACCAGCTGTGCTAGTGTCCATCCATTGCTTTGCCACTGGAACTGATACAAAGTTACAGTGCACGTAGGTTATCTGGCCATACGGAAAGTGTGGTATATTTACCAGCTGCATCTGGCAGTTGTTCTGGATTGAAACTACTTTAAAATTATGATATTGTTTGGCGCAGGGCACCAGTAAGGAATGGAAAACCTTCTGTGACCAGGTCAAATCTGGATCTTGATTGCTGTTTAATCAGTGGTCTTTGCCAAGTTCCTAATAGACAACTCTTCTCCTTTTAAACTTAAAAAAAAAAGGCCTAAGAATTGGCCCTACTTAACACCTTTGCTACATAGTCTATGCAGAAAGGCCTCAGCTGTTCTCTCACTCTTGGAGATGTTCCACCCGTGACAGGCTTGGGATGCTTTGGCAGGGCACTAGAAAATTCTGCACTGCATGGCTACTGCCTGTGGTCCATATGTTCAGAGGATAAATACAGGATCTCAGCCTCCAAGACTATCAGTGAGGCATATTTCTCAAGCACTGAATTCGCACGTTAATTCTAACAAAGAATGAAGCTAGTGGAATTAGCTTTGAGGCGATGCTCGTGGCATTAAGTGGAGTTTCTGAGTTTGCTGAAATTACAATCTGTAGTCATCTGAACATTAAAACAAAAATAAAACAGCTACACATTGGCCCAAGAGACAAAGTAAAACAAACAAAACGATGACCAGCCATCCAGCTTCTTCAACAGTCACCTCTATTCTTGCTCTTCTTCCACTTGGGGGAGGAGGGAATGGGAAAACAGCTGACTCTTGCAGCATATCTTGACAGTAACTAAATCTGAAATTTGATACCTCAGCATCGAATACTGATGTGTGATCAGATAAGAACCTGAGATTATGAACCAACCTAACAAGCACTGGCCATGTTCCCAAAATCAGGGGCACTGATACCATCATCACCATCCCTTCAGGTTGCTTTTTCCATCTTCTAAGCATATTTCAGTCTCATCTGGGCTGTGTTTCCACTAGCTTGCTTTCATCCACTGCTAGGGATTGAATAAGTCACTCTGCTACAGTGACTGAGTTAGAAAAAATGAGAATAATAAAGTGAGGTAGGAGGAAAGCACCATATTGAAGGCATCTAAGCCTGTTCAAGATAGCTAGGTCCCAAGCAGACTGATGAGAAAAGCCACAAAAGGGTCTCAGAAAACTGGATGAGTCAGCAACAAAATGGCAAATTAAAGTCAGCATTGATAAATACAAAGTAATGCATATTGAAAAACATAATCCCAACTGTACATTTACAATGATGGTGTCTAAATTAGCTGTTACCACTCAAGAAAGAGATCTTGGAGTCATTGTGGATAGTTCTCTAAAAATATCCACTCAATGTGCAGCAGAAATCACAAAAGCTAACTGATTATTGCAAATAATTAGAAAAGGAATATAAAATAAGACAGAAAATATCATATGCTTCTATTTAAATCCATGGTATTCCCACAACTTTAATACTGTGTGCAGATGTGGTTGCCCCATCTCAAAAAAATATCTTGGAACTGGAAAAGATGAATAAAATGGCAACAAATGTATTATTAATTTGGAATGGCTTCCATATGATGAGAGATTAATAAGTCTGAAACTTTACAGTTTGGAAAAGAGGTGACTAATGGGGCATATGATAGAGAGCTATACATTCCTGACTGGTGTATAGAAAATAAATAAGGAAGTGTTATTTACTCCTTCTCAGAACCAAAGAACTAGGGGGATAATCAAATAAAATTAATAAGCAGAAGGTTTTAAAGAAACAAAAGGAAGTATTTTTCACATAACACACTCAGTCCACCTGAGGAACCCTTTGCCAGAGGATATTGTGAAGACCAAAGGGTGTGTCTACAGAGCAGGGCTTAACTCAAAATAAGCTACACAAATTGAGCTATGTCAATTGAATAGCTTATTTCAAAATAGCTTATTTTGGAATAGGGAGCATCTACACAGCACTTAATTCAAAATAGAGCACTCTTCCTCCGACTTCCCTTACTCCTCATACAATGAGGTTTACAGGAGTCAGAATAAGAAGTCCTCCAGCTTGACAGTATTTTGACACTATTTCGAAATAACTTCCTGATATGTAGATGAGGACTAAGTTATTTCAGAATAGTGCTAGTTATTTCAAAATAGTGTCGCAGTGTAGACATACCAAGATTGTAACAGGGTCCATCAATGACTATTTGTCAGGAGGGGCAGGAATAGTGTCCATAGCCTCTGTTTGTGAGAATCTGGGAATAGGTGACAGGGGCTGGATCCTTTGATGATGACCTCTTCTGTTCATTCCCTCTGGGACTTCTGGTACTGACCACTGCCAGAAAACAAGAGAGTGGGCTAGGTCAGTGTTTCTTAAACTTTTTAACACCGAGGAACACCAAACACAAACCGCGGAACACAGTTTAAGAAGCACTGGGCTCCGTGAACCTTTGCTCTGACCCAGTATGGCTGTTCCTATTTTCTTATGTTCACCCTTACACATTAAGTTTCCTTCCTAATAGCCTACATAAACCTTATCATAGCTTCCAATATTAGCCAAACTTATCATAGTCTGTTTCTAACTTATTATTAGACTCTTATAATTCATAGAAGACTAGGAAACTAGAGTAGACAACTTAAGTATTTCAAATCTGTGAGTTAACCGGAAACAAAAATACATCTTAATTTTCTTACAGTGGGACAATAATTCTTTTGCATCTTCTCATCATATAAAAATAGTTGATGGAATTTTGTTTATTGGCCACAAATGCATATGAGTATATATTACCTCCAGGTTGATACAAAATAAGGATACTATCAGTCTAAAAGAAGAATTTTTTAGCACATGAAAATAGGGCATATAACAAATATCTAGTTTAAACATGATTATCGCAAGGGCTACAAGGCAGCTCCTATAAAAATACTATATATCATAAATAATATGAGACCTAGATTTAATAACAATAAGCATCTCATTCAAAAATAAATGAAGGCTAGGAGAACCACTCACAATCAGACCCTTGGGAATTGCAAGTTTTATGTAAATACTATGTATTACTATAAACAAGAGAATAATTTTCCTCTTATGAAACACACATAAAACAGCATAGCATCCATACCCAGTGCAGGACAGGGCCGACAGTGGGCTCATTACTTGCATTGGTGAACAGTTTTTCATGTACATTTCAATAGTTTCACTGAGGTCACAAATGCTGCTTCCGTGAGAAGTGCTTTGCAATGTTTGTAAGGGTTGAACAATGAGCCTGTACAAGTTTTCACCTAAGATACCATATTAAATTAGTGATCAGAAGGTCAAGTAAGGTTTGTCATTGTTATCTTTGTAAACTGTCATTATTTGTAATGTAGGACACTGCATAAAAATATAGCATTAAATCTGAAACCCTCCATAAGTGAAAACAAGTTGCTTTTATTATGAAGTTAAAATTTAGCAAAATAAATGTAGCCCAATAGTGTTGTAAAGAGACAGAGGTGTCAGAGACAACAAACTGTAAATGTGTAACCATAGTTCCTGGTGGAACAGAATGGATTACTAAAACTGGAAAACAGTAGAGAACAGGAGTCCAGTTCTCTGACTGCTGCCGTCAATGCCTCTGTTTAGCTCTCCCTCTGGTTTGAGAAGCTATATTGATATCCTGCAATTCTGACATTTATGGAAGCTGTGCCATTGACTCCAATGGGCACAAGTTAAGGCACCTAAAGAAGATACTAAAGAAGCTGGCTCAGGCCTTCAGCTGGGCTATATAGGGATCATGAAGCTGGGCTGAGGATCCAGACAGCTATTTACAATGTATTTTCATAAAGTTAAATGTATTGGGTGAAGTTTTGAAAAAGTACCTGACTGACTTAAGAACACTGATTCCCAAAAACCACCTGCGATGTGACACTGTTTTCCCCACAGGGTGTCATTTTCCTTCCCTGTCATATTTCTTCTCTTTACTGCCTCTCTCTTTCTCTTAAAAAGTGTCTCTGTTAACCGGCCAAGATTTCATAGTTTTCAGTGGTACTGTAGCCTCTGACCAGAAAGAGGCATCTCAGAGTAATGCCCTAACCAATGTACCACTGTGTATCACTTGTACTAGGTATGCTAGTACAAGTCTGACAGGTCTTGGAGTGGCTAATATGACCGTGTGCTGTAGCCTGTGTTTTTTCAGCAGTGAGGTTGCAAGTGAAAAGTCAATGCCAGAGGCAGAAACTGCGCTTGTATCTTTGCTGTTCTTTTATGCTCCTTTTTGTGTGTTTATCTTCTCAGGAAATGGGATTGGACTGTAACAACAACAATCCCAGCTCAGCTCCAAGATAGTTATTTTATTGCCATCTATGAGACTGGCGAAGAAGAATTTCTTTTCCTTCTAAAAACTCTCCTCTGCTAAAGAGAAATGCTGTTAAAATTAAAGCTTAATTCACCTTTCAAATGCTTTAACTGTATTTTTTTCTTCTTATAGTTTTATAAAAGGTTAACATAGGATGTGTAATGGTGTGTTTGCCATGGTACTAACCAGGCTGAGATCCCTGCAAATGGCAAACCTTGTTAAACACAATTTAATATTGGACAGGGACTGAGTTACATTAACATCTCAGACTCCTTGAACCTATATAACCTGGAAGGAATTGTGGGGTTCCTGCCAGGATGGTGTAACTGTGTGCAGTCCCTTGCTCAGGACTGGGTGCAAGAGCACAATCTAGTCTTTGGATTGTAAACTCCTTGAAGCAGGAGCCTGTCATCAATACATCTGTAAAGCATGATTTACTATCATGGCACTGAAGAAGTATTAAATAGACCAATATATTGTTATAACTAGTCTATTTGAGATTCTTGCATTTCCAACACTACATAAAATATAACTAATATATTCATCCAGCTTTTCATAGAATAAGGGAACATTTATTGTGATACTGGAGAAAGAAGATTTCATATCTTAAACCAGCTGTGTGTGTTTCATTGCTACCTATCTGATAATAGAGGATGCTATGATGATGCTTTTTATATGTAAGATTTGAATGTATAAATACATTCACAATTGGTTTTAATTTGCAGTATAAACATTAGATTTTGATGAACCACCTTTCAAAAATTAGCATGTGTACAATTTATGGTAGACTGAGCATCTTTATCATCAGCCTGTTGGTACTGCTGATATTTTACCTCTTCGGCATCTACGCTTAAATCAGTCATGCTTTTGAATGCTGTGCATGTGCAGATGCAATAAAGAATCTGAATTACCTCTCACCCCTGGAGAGGGTGATCCCTCCAAATCAGAGCTGTGGCTATTGGCAGGCAGTGCACATCATTTGCATTGTGGCTGCCTGCAACCTGCTTGACCTACGTATGAATACTTCAATTTGCATGATCCCAACTGCTTGCCCAAACATTTCAGATACATAAAAAAGATAATTGCTGCTGCTGCCTCTCACTGGCACCACATCATACTGTAGTATTCGTGAGAGCTTGCACAAAACGGTAACATGTACTAAATTAGCAGATGAGTTACAGAGTTAATAAACACAAGCACTACTTTATTCCCTAAGTGCATGTGTGGGAAATAAAGGAAATAATTCATTTTTTTGTTTTGTTTTGCCAATAGATTAGCCTTCCCCTTTTTTGTTTGTTATTATAGTCATGGTTCAAAGTCCTTTCCAAAAACAAGGTCCCACTTTATTATAGGACAGTCAGGTTCAAGCGCACAGCTTGCAATAAAGAAATTAGCAAACCAGAAGCTGCAATTCTGTAGAAACACTCGAAAACTAAGAGGATTTAAAGTGACAAGATCCAATTAAATTTAATTACCCAAGCTGTATTTTCATTTTAACTGACACTTTTTATTAAGAAGCCACATGCACTAAAGCTAGAAACCTGGGCCAAATTGCATCCCAGTAATACAGTTATCTTATGCAAAATTCCGAGTATCTAATTTTCTAAAATGAAATTAGAGACATGGGGTTTGTAAAAGGTACTCTTTGTCTGATACGATAAGACACTGTTTGCAATGTATCCACAGTACTATATTACTTTTGTTACACTAGCACCTGATGTACCTAATAAAATGTATTATTTGGGAAAAGGTGCAAAACAACATTATTGTTTTTTTTTAATTTAGATATAGTCAATATAAGTGAGAGAAACTTAGCAACTTAAAATCTCAAAGCTTACAATCTAAAACTTAAAGTCTTAACTAATTAGACTTTAGAAACTTAGAAGTTTTTCTCTATCAGCACCATTTAGTATTGTGTTTAGCAGCTGCATAAAACTGGACCAAACTGGGTTGTTTGTATTCCTACTTTTATTGTCACCATAACAGTAAAGTATAAACAAATGCTATGAACAGCCACTAGTTGTGACACCTTCACTCGGACACATTATTCATATTTGTGTTTCTAAACATTTTTAAATAAAAATATAACAGTTTGAAATGTAAAAGAGTAACACTGAAGTACAGCTAACAAACAGAAATACAAATGTGTACTTACAGAAGCTTAAAAGAGCAGTCCAAGAAACAGAAATGGTGTATCTTAAGAAAATGTTTTAGATGTAGGTGGCAAAAGATGGTTTAATGTTGAAAATAGAAACAACCAAAAAGAGTTGTGTTTTACAAAATATGCAATAGTTTGCATAGCTGAAAGAAACAAATCTGTGTTTCTATATTAACAAAAGGGTAGTCTATGGTTATATATATATATATTTGTAGCAGTCCATTCTGAGTTTACCACCCTAGGGAAGGAACAGAGAGCTGGCCTGATCCATTGATCCCAATAACAACCTTTCCACTGACTACATGAAATCCTTTTGATAATGTCTGGTCATGTGAAAGTATCCCAGCAGAATGTAGCATCATGATTACCAGAAGCGTGCTGGCAATCTGTCATGACTGTTTCCTTCCCAGATACCCTGGGTGAACCAAGTAATAAATACTAACAGATGAAGGGAATGGGAGAAGAATTTTAAAAAGTAAGTTTAAATGTATTTCTATATTGAGAGAACCTTTCCCCCATGTACACACTCAAATTCTGTCCTAGACTTTGTAGTTAACAGACTCAGTTCTCAAATCCATTTTTACTTCAGTGGGATTTTTTTCTTATCCAGAATTTCCATTTAAACATTGTCATTAAAATTAGGGTTGGTTGAAAATTTTCCAATTAAACTTTTTTTTGACAAAAATGGACTTTCAACAAAATGATTTTTTTACACAAAAACTGCTAGCTTTTGACAGAACGTTTTCCTTCAAAAACAGAAAAAAGTTTTCCTTTAAAAACAGAAAAACATTAAGATGCTGTGGTACCTCATGGAAATTGTAGTTCAGGTACTATATAACCCCATTTTCCTTTTAGGGATGGGTTGCCAGCTAGATACATCTCCCGGAATGCACCCTGAGTTCCCTTGGTTCATTGTAGTAAATCTTCAAGAGGGGAGATCATAGTACATCATGGAAGATGTTCAGCCAAAGTGTCTGGTCCACAGAAGAGAAATTATGCCTAAGGCAACAAAACTGCAATTCTTGTGGGGCACTACGGTACGATTTCTGAATCTGAAACTTTGGGTGTCAGACAAAAGTGCTTGGATTTTGGACATCACTTTTCAGGTTTCTGATTTTTTGCTGAAATAGGTCAAATTGTATTCATGGGAAAAATATTATTTTCCAACTGGCTCTAATTAAAATACTTCTAACTTCCCAAGTGAAGACCCTGTGATATGCTCAAAAGCATGCAGCATTCAAAAATTAATGTGATAAACATCTTGTCTCTAAGCAACAGAAGTATATTGGCGACACAAACAAAAACTGCTAAATGCTGTGTCAAATTTCCTCTGTCAAACACATTGCTTTCCTTTTTTGGTCAAAATTAATTACTAAAGTGAGGGTGGAGATAGGATTCAAAGTGGAATGAAATTGGTCATGGTTAAGGAAATTAATTTTTGGAAAGGGTAGGATTAATACTGAAGTGAGCAGATATACATGCACAAATCAATGAGCTACCTTCTCTGAAATTCCCTGACTCTCATGACTGGCCCCAGCTCCAACATGACTTAGAGCCACTGCCTGGCTGTTCTAACATGTGCCATCCCCTCTCCTCACAGATCCTGATTCCCAAAATGTCCCGTTCCTCCCCTTACATACCTCCAGTGCTGCCCATAGGCCAGGTCCTATGCTTAGGGGAGTTTTGACAGAGGGACTCCATTTCAGTCATAGATTTATGGCAATTTACAGCCCTTTTGGGCCTTTTGAGTATCACAGGGAGTTGTAACAGAGTGGAGAATTAGACCAGTATATGCTGTTATCAATGAAAACTTAACAAAGGCGAGTGTTCTGGTGTGTTTATCTTTTAGACAATACTGTGAATTCCATAATTACCATCAATACATATTGCATGGAACAGTTGTGGTGATCAAACTTTCTTCCTTGGAGAGTCAGTCCAACTCCAATTAAACCCAAGAAAAAAATTCACATTGATTTCAGTAGGAGTTGGGGGTAGCCTTTTGAATGCAGGCTTCAGCTCTGTACTCTGAAGAAGGATACAATCTGATGAGATAATATGAAACAAGTGTTTGGTAAATCCTGTTAAAGTAGCAAACTGTTGGCTACTGGGGCCACCGAACTGCTCAGGAGAAGTCTGTTCGGTGTAGAATTCATGTTTTGGGGGAAAACTGAGATTGGGAGTGTGTTGGGTCACCCCACAAGTAGGGATTCGAGGTGGTAAAAGCCAGAATGTGGCTGGAGCATTGCCAATGGGTTGGAGCTATGGAGCTGAAAGTATACAAAGACTCTTAAGGTCTGACCTGCATGCTGTTTGGCTTTTTGTGAGAGGCCCAGGTTGGGAGCTACAAAAGCAAATTATTGTAATGCACTCAACACAAGTAACTCATGGTAGCACTGACAACCCCCTCCCCACCTCCACCCCAAAATAAACTCCTACCAAAATGTTGATTGCTAAATAGGGTACTCCCATGCCTCTCCCTCCTCCTGGGGTGGCCCCATTTTGTTCTCTTTTCCCCCACAGGCACCAGTTATCTCTGCACCCAGGATTGCATGGCAGGTGATGACACAACCCCTCACTGATCTGCACTGCAGCCCAGAAAACAGCAGTCTTCTCTTACATAAGGTAGTAAATTTTCATACTTTTTCTGATTCTTCTGTTATTTCTATTACTTGTGGTTTTTCCCTACTTCGAAATCCTGTGGAGATGTGAACTGCTTGGAACATGTTAAACAGCCAAAGAACTTCCTACTCAGCCAGTTCAGGGATATTTAGTGACACTATCAAGCACTTCAGCCATGAGAGCATCAAGCAGGATGACCAAAAAACAAATGTATATGAATGTTTTACATTTCAATTACTGGCTCAGAGGGAACATCTTTTTCTTTTTCCCTGTAAGTGAAAATGAATGTCTTTCCAATCCCACATTTAGGAGCCAAAAAATCAAGAAAAATTTGAAAATCAAGCTATAATCAAGTGTTCTTTAAAGAGTGCATCATTACATGAAAAAAAAAGAAACCTAATTCAGGGTCCAATCTCAAATGCGCACTGAATAATTTTAGAACTCCAGTCACGAAAGGAAGAAGGGACTGGACTGAGGCTATGTTTACACTGCTGAGTTTTTTCAGCAGAAAATATACAAATCATGCTCTTATTTGCATTTCTTCTGCCAATCCTGTTTGCGGAAGAGGTTTTGCCACTAAAAAGCCCTGTGTAGACAGGGCCATTTGTCGGAAAAAAAAAAACCCTTTTTCGCAAGGTCCTGGAAACCTCATTTTTTGAGGAATAAGGGATCTTGTGCAAAAGGGTTTTTTTCCAACAAATGGGCCCATCTCCACGGGGCTTTTTAGTGGCAAAACCTGTTCCGCAAAAAGGATCAGCAGAAGATATGCAAATGAGAGCATGATTTGCATATATTCTGCTGAAAAAAAAGGCAGTATAGATATAGACTCACGAGGCAGAAGCATATCATGCCAGCCCCACCCCCTCCACACATACACAGAGTCTTCAGTGCCTCCTAAAGCATAGCACACCTTTGGTGCCTCAGAGCTGCACGGAGTGCACAGTGCCTGGAGCTCCAGTTGCTGTTGCAGTAGCAGGGGTGGCAGCCAGGAGCCCTGGGATCCTTTGAATTGCCAGGTCTCGGGGCAATTGTCCCCTTGGGCTTCCACCCCATCAATGGGCCTACATGCCTTAACCATAAGACCACCTTCTCTCTTCACCACTGGATCACTTGACTCCCTTTTTGACAGCCTCAAGAGTGAGGCCAAGATGGGGCATGACCATATTCAAACCAAAGAGTGTGTATTCTCATTCAGGCACCATAGAGGGGATGTTTAGATTGAAACCCGTGCTTGCTCTTTTAAGGGTAACTAGAACACTGGTCCCTGAACTTTTTACTAAGGCAACCCACCAACTGCACTGTGTCTTTTTTTGCAACTCACCATTGGATATATGTACCCTTCCACCCTTGCATGACAACTCCACTCCTAGCCTGAAGCAAAGGAGACACCAGGAGAGAGGGGGGATGTTGAAGAGTGAACCGACCCGACATTCACCTCATAGCAACAATTACTTTCCCAGAGAGCTGTCCCCAATATACAGCACTGTTCATGTTTGGCCTATCTGCCCCTCCAACATGCAAATAGAGGAGTGGGATGACCACATTTATGAGAGTGATTTTGCAATTTGGTGCATGGGGTTGCAACATCATGCAACCCTGTATGCCACATCACAACATGTGGAGCAGGTGCCTTGGTTGGGACACAGTCACAGGTTAGTTCTACCCGAGACATGTGGACCCACAGAACCTTCCCAAATACGCTTGTGGGTTGGGACCCTCTGCTTAAGAAATACTGAACTAGAGAACTTTAATTATTGGGCACTAAATCCCAATTAATTTTATATTTATCATTAGAATTAATCGTTTTTCATATACAAATAATTAAATGTTCTGAAAGAATCCTATTGGAAGCCACTTTAAGTATTAGTAAAACCTCTCGTCAGGCAAAGCAATAAGGATGGGGAGGGGGGAGGAATCCAGAGATCCCATTTGTTTGCGTGGTTAAGCTTTATTGTTATGCTCTGTCCTCCCTTTTGTACTAATCTTCTCCACATCTGCTGCCAGCTAGGCCAAGCTCAAACAGCAGTGTCAATCCAAGGGTCAGAAAGGTCAGCAGTGACACCCGATTTAAGTGTTATTCACTCTGATGCCCTGACAAGACAGATACAGCGTGGCCTGACTAAAGTGATATATGTTAAATTTGTTGCAAATTACTGGCATGATGGATCTATCGATGACCCATTGCAGCTGTCAGGATGTCTCTATCAGTCTCTCAGTTACGCTTTCTCCTGATGCTCTGCCCCATCCCCCTCCGCCACCATCCAGCCAGGCACATGCTTGTTTTATAGTCACTGAACAGCACCTCAGGGTGGAAGATGAAAGGAGACAAAGCAGCAGCACCTGGGTCTGAAACTGGAGAGGATTAGGAGGTGTCTTAAAGATACAGGTTTCATTTTTTATAGACTTCAGGTTTCTTTCATTTATGTGTGGATCTGAAACAGAACACCTATTACAAGTGTAACATGTGCAATATGTTTCTATGCTGTCTTCATCCAAAATATTGAAAACACTGACATCTGTTATCCATACATTTTAAATGTAAGACTCTTTATTGTGACAATAGGCCGTAGTTCTTCCCCCACCTTCCCTTGCTTACACAACACAAAGGAGAACTAAGTGCCCCCAGATTCCACAATAGAAGGTGTGGGGGGGGGGGCACAAAGAAGAGAAAGGAGACTATGCAGTAGATTCACTGTGCACTGCTGTATAGCCATTTCTCGCTCCTTCTAACCACTACCATGGAATCCAGAACCATTTGACAGAAGATCGAGTAGCAAGTCAGGCCAGCGGCCGCAATGCACAGCATGTTTCTTCCTGTTCTCTAAGCATCCATAAATTATTTGCTGCACAGAGCAGCAGTTAATCCCCCTTAATGGCTTTCTTGCACCACATAAGTGCAATGCTTATGGAAATCCAGGTCTGACAGGTGTCTTTTAAGTGCAGCAACGCTGGGAAAAGCATGGAAAAGCAGAAGTCTTTGGAATCAATGTCTCCCCAGCTGTTGTAGGTCACTCATATGTCCACATCTGCTCATCTGCCTTGCCTATCACAGGAGGATAATGCGGTAGAGACTCAGCAGCTCAAGAGATACAGACTTACTCAGCCCTTCCAGCACAAGGAGAACAAGTTTATAGTCAAGATAACATATATCTTGTCATAGACACATTATTTATTGTTCATAAAAAGTGACAACACTTTGGATTGTGCAAATTTTCCCCATCTATGTTGCTTTTTATCTTTGCATTTCACTCATCTTGGGCTTGCATTTTTAATGCAAAAGCTAAAATCATTTCTAACCCATTCCTTTGGTCTGATATTGCAGACTTATCTTGACTAATAGAAAAACAACAAATAGTCTGGTAGCACTTTAAAGACTAACAAAACATGTAGATGGTATCATGAGCTTTCGTGGGCACAGCCCACTTCTTCAGATGACCAGAATGTTGCGTGTCCAGAACCAAAATTAAATAGGAAAGAAAGAGGGCGGAGAGGAAAAAATGGGAGGGGGGAGAGAACAAAAAGAGGCAGTGGGCATATAAATATCAAAAGAAAAATCGAGCTGGTATGTAACAAGCAAAACTGATAATCTATAAACACCTGAAGACTGGATAGTTGAAGGAAGCAGATAAGGACCATTAGTTAGCATTCAGAGAGAAAGAGTACTAAAACCAGAATCTACACAATCATTGGCACCTTCATTGTTTGGTAGGTTGATAATGTCCCAGACATACAGTATCTTGATTCAAACCATTGGCATGAGAATTAAACTTGTGAATGAATTTTAGTTCCAGATCTTCCCTGTATTTGGATTGTGGAATTGAGGAAGGCTAAAAATAACCCCCAAACCAGGGTCTCTGGGTCTCTACCAAGCTGACCTGAGGTAAAATTCCTTCCTGCCCTCCAATATTGTGATCAGTTGAACCTGGGGCATTTCAGTAAGCTCCACCAGCCAGACCTCTGGGTAATAATTCTCTGTAGTAACTCAAAGCCCTCCCCATCTAGTGTCTTGTCTCCAGCTATTGGGGAGTTTGCTACTGGAAGTCTGGCAGCCTTCTGTCCATTTCCTTTAATTTGTTGCTCTCTATACTATTGGGCTACGTCTACACTGGCCCCTTTTCTGGAAGGGGCATGTTAATTTCAGAAGCCGTAATAGGGAAATCCGCGGGGGATTTAAATATCCCCCGCGGCATTTAAATAAAAATGTCCGCCGCTTTTTTCCGGCTTTTAGAAAAGCCGGAAAAGAGCGTCTACACTGGCCCCGATCCTCCGGAAAAAAAGCCCTTTTCCGGAGGATCTTATTCTTACTTTGAAGTAGGAATAAGATCCTCCAGAAAAAGGCTTTTTTTCCGGAGGATCGGGGCCAGTGTAGACGCTCTTTTCCGGCTTTTTTAAAAGCCGGAAAAAAGCGGCGGACATTTTTATTTAAATGCCGCGGGGGATATTTAAATCCCCCGCGGATTTCCCTATTACGGCTTCTGAAATTAACATGCCCCTTCCGGAAAAGGGGCCAGTGTAGACGTAGCCAACAGATACTGGGTACTATCATATTTTGTCTTGTGCTTACCACTCACCAGAGTGAGATCTGCTCTCTGTTGGCTCACTCTGCTCTTACCTTGAATGATATTGTCATGCCCCCTGCTTTGAATTTTTGCAAAACACTCCATAGCATACTTATCTACCTCAGGGGATAAGAGGAGAAAACAAACATGAGGTAGATGTTATTCACATTGTTCAAAGTACTACTGTTTGCCAGAAGCTGGGAATGGGTGACAGGGGAGGTATTGCTTGATGATTACCTGTTCTGTTCATTCCCTCTGGGGCACCTGGCATTGGTCACTATCAGAAGACAGGATACTTGGGCTGGATGGACCTATGGTCTTACTCAGAATGGGTATGTCTACACTGCCACCCTAGTTTGAACTAGGGTGGCTAGTGTAGACATTCGAACTTGCAAATGAAGCCCAGGATTTAAATATCCCAGGCTTCATTTGCATGTTCCCGGGTGCCGCCATTTTTAAATGCCCGGTAGTTCAAACTACCTGCCTGTGGCTACACGCAACATGGACTAGGTAGTTCGAATTAAAGCTCCTAATTCGAACTACCATTATTCCTCCTGCACAGGGTTTAACGGTAGTTCGAATTAGGAGCTTTAATTCAAACTACCTAGTCCGTGCCGCATGTAGCTACTGGCAGGTAGTTCGAACTATGGGGCATTTAAAAATGGCAGCACCTGGGAATATGCAAATGAAGCCCAGGATATTTAAATCCCGGGCTTCATTTGCAAGTTCGAATGCCTACATTAGCCACCCTAGTTCGAACTAGGGTGGCTAGTGTAGACATACCCTATGTGCTTCTGTTGGAATGTACACAGAAACTACAAAGAGGAGTGTGTTATAAGAAATCATATAGAACTGAAGAGATATTCCAATACATGCTAACTTCTTACTTCATTTTATCCTCCACTTGAAAGCAGTCAACTCTGACTTGCCAGCAGCCTTACAGTGTAGGAATAGAGAGAGAAGATGAATACTTTCACATATATCTAGTTAATGTGGCTGGCAGGGGAATTTTGGTTGGCAGAATGTAATTATTTCTCATATTGAAATTTGGGCTGATTACCAGGAAGGATGCCCCCTCCTTTTACAAAAAGTGAAGTGGGAACTTTAAAGACTTCAAGTAATCAGACTTTTAAAACCGCATCTGAAAGTCTGCATCTGCCTGATTATGGACAGCTGGATTATGGGCAGCCTGACCTTCTGGTCAGAATTAGAGTTCAGTCATGTGTCCAGAGTCAGATAGGTCACAATACCAGGCAGTCAGAATCAGGTGAGAAACTGGAGGTCAGCGCCATGAATCACATGCCAGGAGTCATGACCAATCAGCATGCCAGGACATTAAGTGAGGGATGCAGGAGTTTGATTTGCCAGGAGGTCCTTGCCCAGGATCTCATGGTTTCGCTCAGAAGATGTAAGATTCCTTAAGTAGTAGACAATGGGTTGCAGTCTTTGCTTGGGTCCATGCCTGTGGGGGAGGATTGCCCAACTCACCATTCTATCGATGGCATCAGCCTCTACAACAAAAGTTTGCACCGTGTGAGCATGGGCCAGTACTGGAGCACTGGTGAAGGCTAGCGTCAATTGCTCAGATGTTCCTTGGGCCTTCAGTGACCAATGTAATTTTGCTTTTTTGTTTTTTCGAGTACGTCAGTGAGAGTCTCAGCTTGCTTCAAAATATTTCAAATGTACCTTCAGTAGAAGTTCACAAAGCCTAAAAAACATTTAAGGTACATTGTGGGGGGCTTCCCAGTCATGGACAGCTTAGATTTTTCACTGATCCATCTTGACGCTGTCTGAGGATTGGATGAAACCCAGGAATTCTGCTGAGATCAGATCAAATGCTCATTTTTCTAGTTTAGCATATAGACTGCATTGTTTTAGAGTCTCCAGGACTGTGCAAAGGAGTAGAGTATTGGTCCAGATCATCTGAAAATATTACTATATCATCAAATACGCTATGGTGAACTGGGCCAGTAAATCTTCTAGTACATCAATTATGAAATGCTGGAAGGTTGCTGAAACATTAGTGAGTCTGAATGGCATAAGTAAATATCCAAAGCGTATGTTAGTGGATCTCATCACTTTCTTTAATACAAATAACATTATAAGCTCCCCAAAGATCCAGTTTTGGAAATATGCAGGCGTCTACCCACATGGTCCAATAGCTTAGGAATCAGGGTAATGGTTCCAAATTGTTATCTGATTCAAGGCTTGGTAATTGACACATAGGCAGAGGCTGCTATCCTTATTTATTAAAAAGACCAAGGTGTCAGCTGGTGAAGTCAACTTGCAGATGAGCCTCACGGCCAGATTGGTTCAGAAATATTCTCACTTCACTGCCATTTCAGGCTCTGTCACTATGTATATCGTTCTAGTGCTATCTTCACCCCTAGCTGAAGTTCTATGAGGCCATTGAAGTCCAAGTGTGGGGAAACGTTTTCTGCATTCTTCTTCCCAAAGGTCTCAGTGTAGTTGTGGAACTTGGGGGAAGTTCCACTGTTCCCTTAATATGCGTTACAATGTGGGCACCTACCCATTTGGAGCCTCCCTGGGTCTGAGTGCAATATTCACTGATCCCTGGCCATGCTGTCAGCTGAGGTCTGATGAGAAGGTGATTTTCTGTTCCCCCCCCCAATGAATGAGGGGTCATGAAGGGTCGGCCAAGACATTCCCTGGATCAGAAGAAAACAGGGAGAATGGATCATTATTTCTCTGTGGCACTGAATAACATCCTCCTAGTGGACAGTCTCCTTTGCAAATGGACCAGAAGACAGTGGGGAACTGTCAATAGTTTTAATTGTGTCAAGGATGATTTTGAGTAACAGAGGGAACTGTAGGGCCTGAGCAGTAGAAGCACAGGTGCACTGGCAGCACCATTCCTTACCTTTACGTGTGATTGCTGGTGAGTAAGGTAGGCTTGCCTGGGTTTGGCCAGTGACTCAGCAGCTGGGATCATGGTACACAGTAAGGATGGCTGCAAGAAACCTCCCCGCTCCTCTTTTCATTCTCATGGGTGATTATCTATACAGATGGTGAGGTCCATAAAAGCATGTAGGCCCACTGGCATTTCAATATGGGCCACTTCGTCTTTGATTTCTTTCTATAAGCTCCCTTGGAACTGCGACTCCACTCACTCCACTCTGTATCCAGTGTGAGCTGTTAGAAGAGCATCAGTGTGCCTTGCTCCTCCCAGAGTCCCCTAAGGAGAGCATTGGCTTGCTGTTCACACCCATTGCGGATCATTAATGGTGGTGGACATTGATTAAAGAAAAACATGCCAGTCCAGGATGCACCTGTCTACTGCCTTCCAGCAAGGGGGAGGCCCGGTCTAACATTTCTTGTCAGCTGGCTCATTGCCAGGGCCACCTTGACTGGGCAAGATGCACAGACTTGGTGCTGCATCAGACACTGAAGGTGGCATTGGTTCATGAAGCATCAGATAGCTAGCAGTTCCTGTCAAACTATTGGGCAGTGGTATTGCAGGCCCCTGTTTGGGATAAGGATGCCAGGAAATCAAACCAGGGGAGCAGAAGCAGGAAGCATACGGCGCACAGTGCAAAACAAAGTAGAGCCCAATTGCTCAGACAGCTTCCTATTCCTGCTGTTGACCTAAGTAGGGACAACAGTCTAATCAGCTGTTCTCGGTCTCTACCAAGAGGACTGTACGGGCAGAGCATTACAACAGGGCTTGGTTTTAGAGGCCACATAAGCAAGCATTACCAAGGAGGCTGCTAGCTGGAGGGATGAAGTGTAGCTGTGTTATACACCCTGTAGACTCAGGTTTAAGACCTGTCCACCATACCATTTCCAAAGCACAGTGTTATTTGGTTCCTTGTCACTTAGACATAAAAAGAACCATCTCTTGAATAAGCAACACCACCTCCTGTAGCTCACTGTTGTTTTCCTTGGTGATCAGATGGTAACTGATCACCAAATAATATATCAGCCTGTTACTGAAGCCTAAATTCTAATGGGATCACCATCTAAACTGTTATGGCTCCTGTAATCAACTAAGTTTTGTATTAAAGCAAAATTAATTGTGGTGGAGGAAAGAGGACTCTTTAGTTCTGCTACATTTTGTTTTTTCTTTAGCACTTGACAATGGAGAAAAAAATCTTGTTCACATTTTTGGTAGGTGCCAGAACTTGGACAATTAATATGACATGAATAGTTAATTGTATTAGTACGTTTCTTATTATGTTAATATGTTTCTCATTGTATTACAGAGCGCTATTTTGCTAACACAGTCCAGAAGGTATGCCAATATGATAGCAGATCTTTTAATATGATCGAAACTCTTTTAGGCTTATTGTATTAGTGACATCCCTGTCGTGTTAACCCCCTTTTTGTATCACATTAGTGAAAACAGACCCCATAAATGTGATAAGAGACTTGTATATGCATTATGCATAGTGCTAATAAGATATATCAAATTATATTACTACTAGGAAGAGTTTTTCTTGTGATAAAATCAATAAATACCAACATGGCATTTCTGCCAGTTTGAGCTCACATGCAACATCTTATCATCTTCATTCCTGCAGCAACATCACAGTAATATTCATGTGACTCACAATAATATTCATGTGAGCATCTACACGAGCTCTGATGTCTTCAATGCTGATAACAATTGTCATTTGCATTTATTACTTGTGAATTCACAGGTTGGAGGGGGGGCAATTTTCAGAACATTGATAACAAATATGCTAAATTGCATAGTTACATCCTGAGAATTTCAGATTAAAGCAACTGACAACTTCTTGTGCACTGAGGAATCTCCACATTCTGTATGTTTGTGTATGTATATATTAAATAGGAGTGAGCAATAGAGCTGACCTCTGGTGAATAAATAACTTTGAACTCTTTCACATAAGATTTTTGGGAAGGCTGCCAGTCATTGATGGTTGGATTAAAATACATCACTGTAATCATAACAATGAATAATATATTTTATTCCAAGGGCTCTTGTGTCAACTATAACTAAAATAGAACTTAACTACAACAATAACAAAAAAGCCACACAGTACAGTAAATACCTGCCTACCCGCCTACCCACAAATCAATTGGCCTAAGTCTGCCTCCTTTATTCACATTGGGTGGCACTTTGGGAGATAACCCATCTGAGCAATCCACTCAGATCTGTGGGGTTAGCTGTAGGGTTGGTTAGTTGCATAGTAAGGTACAGGGTGCACCTCCCAAACCTGGGATTCTCTGATCCAGCAATATCCGTGATCTGACATGACCATAGATGTTCCTGGATGTGAGAGCCCCTAAGTAGGAGGGCCAAAAGCTGGGAGCCTGGTGCAACCCTGCAATTCTGCTAGCAGCAGGGCCACAGCAGCCTGAGCAGAGTATGATCGGGGTTATCTGCTGTCTGGCAATGGACGCAGACCACAGCAGCCACTCAGCTGGCAGCAGAGCCAGGGTATTGGAGCTGACCAGCAAACAGCAGAGCTGGGCCGTAGGGGCAGCAGACGGAGGCGCTACTGTCAGAGAACCTCCCATTTCCAGCAAATTCCTTCATCCAGGACCAGTCAGGTCCCGAGGGTGCTGGAGAAGGTAGGTCCAACCTATACTTCTTAAATTAGGGTTATTAAGGGCATTAATTTGTCCAGTTGGTGTCACTTTCAGATGTGAATGTTCCCTACAAAGCACTGGATCTCTATGCCACTGATGTTATGGAGATATACCTATCTCATAGAACTGGAAAGGACCTTGAGAGGTCATTGAGTCCAGTCCCCTGCCCTCATGGTAGGACCCAGTACCATCTGTTGAAGCAAAGGCTTCACTCGGTTTTAGGCGGCTAAACAGACAGCTTTATTGATTAGTAAAGCAAAGTGAGCCAAACGTGGTCCCAGCAGAGCTGGGCCCAGTAAGGCTGCTCAACACAATCAATCCTAATATTTTATACCCTTAACCAAGCAAGTCGGATGCCAGGGCATTTCATCAAAACAAACTTTAAAGAGAAATTGTTATCAGCACAGAAACAGATTTAGAGGGAGTTCGAACTTTAGCTTAAAATAGTTTATTAACATTTCAACAGTGCATCCTTTTGGCCTCTCCCCACCTCAGTGAAGGCCAGTTGACTCCCTTTAGTATACGTGCAGACACAAGAAACTGAAATGGCTTTTGTTATACAGAATGGCTTCTAGCTAAATATGAAAAGATTTCTACACATATCCCTGACAGATTTGCCCCAGAACCCTAAATGTCCCCCTCAAGGATTGAACTCACACCCCTAAGTTTAGCAGGCCAATCCTCAAACCACTGAGCTATCCCTCCTGGAAAGCAATTAATAAACTTCCTGTGATATGGTTCCACAACGTGCATTCCCAAGAAATGACTGCATTTGAAACAATTTAGGATAGAAAGAAAATAATCCAAAATCCAGTCCTTTCTATTATAGGAAACTTTGGAATCTTACTCTTCCCCATTCCTCAGGGTGTCTCCGTGTGCGGTAACTTCTCTATGCATGGTGGGTATAGTTAGTATTTTCATTTGCTGCCTAAGTAGCAAATTGCCCTGTAAACAGCCCACAAGAGCTGGCCTGTAATTGAATTGTAACTGTTGACTTTGGACATTTGGTATATTTGCTGCAAGAAGTAAATTTTCAAAACTTCATCGTGATGCAGTCAGACAAAATGAAAGGTAATATTCTTTATCTGCCACAGATTGCTGCAGATGAACTGCTTTCATAGGAGCTTAAATAAGATTTAGTGTATTCCATCCTTCAGCTGGCCACAATTGAAAGTGATCAGGATCAATATTGCTGCCCCGGCATGCAGCCCAGTATTGTGCATTACAATAGAAGAGATGGCTGGATTCAAAATTTTCCCGTGTCAAATTAATTTCTATGTTATCCCCAAATTCAATTAGATGGGAACCTCGCGTAACTAAAAAAGTGTCCAACATCCCTCAGTGACAAATTACGGTGCTTAGTGTGCATATCAAGGTGAAGTGTTGAGCCTTGCTAATCTTCTCACTAATTCTCAATTACCGTAAAATGAAGCCATAAATCACACAGACAGGGGATCGATGGAAATGTTGTTTTCAGGGTGATTGGCAGCCTCCCCAAAGGTTTTCTGTAAGTTGGTTTAAGGTTACCATTCTCTACGGGGGAGGGATCGGGTAGTCTTGCTCAATCTCTATGATATAGGCCCACAGGCCTTTTGGGGATAGTGTGGAGGGACAGCACCAATTTCAGGCCATCAGACATCCAATTTTTCTCCTTTTCATACCTGCTGTAGTAAATGAGAAACAAATTAAATTTCACTCCACTATCTCCACAGAAACCATTTAAATTTTTCATGGAAACTAAATTGTCCCTAGACAAATAGCCCCCTGATTCTATGAAAATATACTGGAGCACTGGGGACAGAAATAAATTTGTGTCACTCTGGATATGCCATTCTCTGTAATGTCATTCACCACCGCCCAATAAATGAGTCCCTCTCGGAACACAATGGTATAGCCTTGCGCTCGGGTGGATTTGCATTGTTCCCCAACTCTTGAGCGGTCTAATATTCTTCCTGTTATTAATTTGCAGCCTGGGTTTTACATTCATGAGGCCAAGATTGAAATGTAAATGAGGCACAAAATAAGTAGTCAGCAGTAGCCCTGGCCGAGCAGCTTGTGTCATAGACTCATGGACTTACATGAAAATAGTTATCACTCAGAGAGATTAGCAGCTCAGAACATCAATCATTGCTGCAAGGAAACAATGAATAAAATCACCCCGACATGAGGAAGGAAATTACAAGAGCTTTAAAGTGGAAAGGGAATATGTAATAATGCTACCTGTTGTTGAAGTACTAAGATGGCTGTAATAAAAGAAGCTGGATTCCTTCTCTCTCCCTTTCACTTCCCCTGTTCCTTCTTGATCACTAATATTTAAATCATGCCATTTTTTGTCATCTCAATTTATCTCCTAAATGAGCTTCAGTTCCCAGGAAGGAGGTATATGATGCTTCTTGCTGCACTCAAATGAAACCCACAGCTTTGCATGTGAGACCACTTTACAATGATGGAACCATGACACTGTAAATAAAGAGATAAATAAGGTCTGATTTATCAGCTTTGGCTGAGCCATAGACAATGCAGGACCCTGAGATGGGAAACCAACCCTGATGGTTTCCCCATGCTTGGGCTAGCCAGGGACTGGAAGGGCCACTTGTGTAAAGTAGAAAAGCCTCAGGGCTGCTGCAACTTATGGCTCCATGTGGCCTTTTCAATAGCTGTGACTAATCAGAGCATAGAAATGCTCTAGCCACTCCCTTTTCACTTCCAGCTCTGAACCATGCAAGGAGAATTCCCAGGGGGCGATGTTTACTGGGCAAAGAGACTGGAGTTATACAGAGACTTGGGTCCATACTTTCCACTGCAATAAATAATGTGGAAATTTTTGTCTAATGTACTGACATTTCTAGCTGGTATCATGTTCTTTTAAAAAGTAAAACATTTAAATATTGTCTGTTATTAGAAAGGAGTGCGTTTTTACCTAATTTGTCTGTAAATCAAACATGATATAGGTTGAATTACTTACATTCAAATTTGGGGCTATTTTCTTTGTGTGTTCTCAGTGGTGAGAGCGCACAGAATATTATCCCCTCCTACAGAGGAAAGTTGCCCATGCGAGGTAGTATATCCCAATGGTTATAGACAAATAGTGTGAGTTCTTAGTTCAGGGGTGGGCAAAAGGGTCTTGCCAAGCTGGTTGATCTGGCCCATGGATGCCCTGCTGTTTCACCAACCCCAGGCTAATCAGGGCCTGGGGACGGGGGAGGGTGGAAAGTCTCCTCACCACCCCCAGGGCACGTGGCGTTTAGAGTCAACCACCAACTGTTCTAAGCACAGTACATCCTTGCAGGGTGGGGACAGAGAGCGAGAGACTTCCTATCCTCCTCACCACCCCCAGGCCCTGATTGACCTGGGGGCAGGGAGAGCACACAAAGTCTCATCTCACCACCAGGGCACGGGCACCTAGAGGGAATCTCCAGCTGTTCAGAGGAGGGTGGGGGGCAAAGACTTCACATGCGCCTCCCACTCCCAGGCCAATCAGTGTCTGTGGGAGAGGAAGCACGGAGGTATCCTGGCCCTGTCCCTTCTGCCTGAGGCCCCACCCTTCCAGGGTGACCCAGGGCCACTTCAAAAATTTCTGAAGTAATCCCTCATTTAAAATTATTGCCCACCCCATCTTAGTTATATAGCTAGCTCTACCACTAACTGGCTATATATCTGGAGGGGATGGGGAATCGTAGCAAACTCTCCAGTTCCCCAGCCCTCTACCAGTGTTCCCTGTAAGCTGCGTGCTTTTGTGGCCACTCAGGAGAGATTCAAATGCCTTTCAGCTGATTAGCAGAGAACCCAGAGCTAGGGGTGGTGCACATTCAGACATGACTCAGTGCACCTGAAAACATTATTTTGCACATGGACAGAAAAAATCACATGGATGGAAAAGCTTAGAGGGAACATTGCTCTCTACAGGTATGTCTACACTTGCACCCTATTTGGAACTAGGGATGCAAATGCAGGCATTCGAAATGGTCAATGAAGCAGGAATTTAAATATTTTTTGAGGAGTAATGTTAGTTCGAACCAAGGGGTTTGGTTCGAACTAATGCATCCCGGCACACACTTCCTGGTTCAAATCAGCTGTGATTCAAACTAGCACGCCGGCGAGATCATGCTAACAAAGCGCGGGATATTTAAATCCCCGCTTCATTGACCATTTCGAATGCCTGTATTTGCATCCCTAGTTCCAAGTAGGGTGTTAGTGTAGACATGACCTACCCCTCCCTGACCCTGTTCTCCCTCTCCCCCAAAAATACTTGTTTTCAAAGTCATGTTTTCATGAGAGAAAAGCAGAGAAATGACAGCAACAAACATCATTCAAGGAACATCTTCTAGCAGGATGATTACCAAAAAGTCACGGTGAATATTTGCTCATCTTTTTTCATATTTTGAGATTTCTTAGTTGATTGTGATTGGTCCCAGGAGTTATTCAGAATTAGTGTTCAAGAGTCATATAAAATAAGTACTCCGCTACTCCATTTGGTATCAAGGGTTTTCAGAAGCCACTTTGATTTGTTTTTCTCAAAGGATGTGGATTCATTTTTAATGCTTTCTCAGAACTCCAGTAACTACTACCGTGCACGTAGAAGTTCCCTCATCTTACAAGTCCACCCAGGCTTTCTAAAATAAAAGCTAGAGAAAAAATGTTCATTAATTTTGTCCAGCCCTACTGGCTTTGTGGCCTTATGCAGATCATTTAATTATCTCATGCCTCAGTTTACTCTTATTAGCAGCATAATAACAATAATAATTTTCATGTGCATTATAACTTTTATGTGAGGATTTCAAAGCACAGTCAAAGATTAGGTATTATTATTCATATTTTACAACAACAACAACAAAAAACCTAGGAGCTTATATAGACAAAACGAATTGACCAACATAGAATACAACAGCAATGTGTTTGAACCTAAGTTTCCTAAGTCTCAGTCAAGAGCTCTAAGCACTAGGTCATGCTGCAACTTTACAAGCATCAGCCCACCATTGTGGTGCTACAACAATTAATAAATTAATATTTGTAAAACACTGAGATGGTTAGTAAAAAAATCTACATAAGCATGAAATATGATGGATTTTTCCATGATATGGACAATGGGTCTTTTGGTCAAATAATCTCTGGAGAGTGAGAATGGAATTAAACAGGAGAAGCATTATCATATCAGAGCTCTGTTAGAGTAAAGAATGCAACACTTTTCTAAAATCAACTATTTTTCTCAATATAGATGTTCCTTTTTTTATTCCAAGTTCTTTTTTGAGCAATATACAATTGTATTATACTGGGCCAGCATTTGAAATGTAATGCCTGAAAATTTGCCTAGTAATCTTTATTCTGATTCTCTTTGAAGCAGAAATAATGCTTGTGTACAACTAAGAAAAGGAATATGAAATTTAAGTAAAGTAAAAAAAGCCATGCTCAAAGCTGAGGTTCAAGTTTGTATATCTGTGGTTTTCAAAAAGACTAAGAAATTGATCATGTAAGGATTAGTAGAAAATATTGTGCCCTAGGCTGTTTTCTGCTCTAGGGTCAGAGAGCAAAATCAGGCACAAGTTGTTATCAGAGCTTTATATACCCTCGCCAACGTGCAATTGTTGACTAAGGAGTAGAAGCAATGCTACTCGCACAGTTTACATTCTGGCTAGCTGACTTGTGCTCTTCTAAAACCCTCTGCCTTTCCCTTGTTCCCATTGTCTTCACCCTTAGTGTCTCAAGATATCTTTTTAATTGCTTATCAAATGGATAGTTATTGTATCATAAAATCTTCAAAGCCATTTCCCAGTCCCATTCAGTTGTGGAGCTGAACTTTTATATGATGATGTATCACAATGGATTATGCTAATAAGCTTGTTAATAGCTCTAGTGGTGTTAACTGAGAGCATTAAAACAAACTGGTCCTCGCAATAGATTGGGAAATGTTTTATAAGGCATGTGATCTAGTAGCAGCCATGACAGGGCCAGTAAATAATGTCAGAAACTGGGAAGACTAAAGAAATACTCAGTTAAATTATTTATATGATAATCAAAAATACAGTTGTTAAGCAATATCATTAATTCATTACTAATTGTTTTGTGGATTTGTGAATAATTACTTATCTGAACACAAAATAAACCCTAGTCTATTTGCTGTCCATTTTTTAACCTTTGATTTTTTAAAGCTTTCTCCCACTCTCCTGTTTTCTTGCCCAATTGTTCACAAAAGATGTAGATTTTCTAGGTAAATCAATGCTTTTGGACTACATTCTAATACTGTATTCTTGTGGAATGTGTTTAATTTATGTAATATATTAGGGTACATCTACACTGCACTGCTATTTCGGGATACCAGAGGTATCCCAAAATAGCTAACCTGCATCCTAACAAGCTGCCCATTATTTTGAAATATTTTTCGAAATAATGGGCATGCTATTTTGGCATCCTGGTAACCCTCATTTCATGAGAATTAAGGGATGTCTCAAAATAGCGTGTTATTTTGAAATTTGGCACTGGGTAGATGCAACAAATTTCAAAATAGCCTATTTCAAAATTCAATCGAAATAAGATATGCAATGTTCATAGCACAAATTGCATATCTTATTTTGAGTTTAGGGTGGTGTGTAGATGCACCCTCTATGACTTATGTTTTTGAAAAAACACTGATAGACCGCTGCCTGATGCTTGTGATGGAATCAGAATTATTCAATGTATATTTTGCTTAAAATAAAAATTACACACTTTTAATGCTGCAGACAACCATATTAGTCAATTCATAGACAGGAGATGTCAGATTCTGTGGAGTGCACTGAATTCCATTTTGAATTATGGACTGTGGGCTGGGGCTTAAATTTAGTGAATTTCCAAGTAATGTCACTGGGAGGTTTGCACAAAGGTCACAAGCAGAGTAGGCCTTATATGTGGTAATTCAATTTGTAATTATGATCCTTATTTATTATTTGTTCAGAACCTTATTGCCACATTCAGCATCACTCAATGGGAAATTAATGTTCTGCCTTACAATCACTTCTATCCATCCCATTTGTTTCCCTTTCTTCACTATCTTCCCTCCACTGTTGCTGTTCCTCATCATTTCAGGCAGTCTTCTAGTGTCTGCAGACTAAGGCAGACACCACTATAGCTAGTTACCCATCAGTCAAATTTGGAAAGTTTCCTTCTTTTCCATGAGAGCTAGAGATTTCCTTTTCTTAAATGGAAGCTCTCATTCTATAGAATCTGAATCTGCATGTGGGCCACATAAATACTTTAAGTGGTCTTGGTCCAGGCTGATGGATGTGTGTTTGATACCCTTTCACTGAACTAAAGTTAAGATTTCTTTCTTTTGTTCTAACTATGAATTAGAAGCATTGTGGTTGCATCTTTATAAAAGGGCATCTTCAAGAGGTGGCGGTTATTATAAAATTTAGTGAGATTGCAATTGTTATTATTAAAAGGAATGTTCAGGTATATTGAAAAAAATATGCCAAGTAAGGAACAGGGACAGTTTAAAATATGAAAGCAATGGAATTATAACATTGTGTACATTTAGTTGGATTTAATGACATATAGAAAGGGATAAAGGGAGCAAGTATAGACTAGACTCCACAAGAAAGAATCAATCTGGATGCAGAAATCTCCCTCCATCCCCACCCTCACTTTAAATAATGAACTAATTCCCAACTTTCAAAAATATCCTATAGTTGCCTTATTTTTGCTATAATACATTCCAATGCTTGTAACTCTTGCCATTTCTTTTATCAGGTATGTTTTTGCTTCTGAAAGCCAAAGGACTGCAGTGCATTTTCTAGCAGCTCTGTTGTGCAAGCACAACACAAAGCCAGTAAGATCAATGATAAAAGGCAAAAGGACACCCACAGAATAAAGCCCATCCTAGTAAATTGGCTTATGACTTTGAAGATCACAAGATATAATATTTTTATTCATTTTTATTATGCTAGTGTTTTGATTGGTGCTCCATTGTTGTCAGCACTGTGCAAAACACATAGTTAGGGTATGTCTACACTAGAAAGTTAGTTCGAACTAACGTCCGTTAGTTCGAACTAACTTTCCTAGGCGCTACACTAGCGCTCCGTTAGTTCGAACTTAATTCGAACTAACGGAGCGCTTAGTTCGAACTAGGTAAACCTCATTTTACGAGGACTAACGCCTAGTTCGAACTAGCTAGTTCGAACTAAGGGCTGTGTAGCCCTTTAGTTCGAACTAGTGGGAGGCTAAGGCTTCCCAGGTTTCCCTGGTGGCCACTCTGGCCAACACCAGGGAAACTCTATTGCCCCCCTCCCGGCCCCGGAGCCCTTAAAGGGCCACGGGCTGGCTACTCACTTTGTGCCAGTTGCAAGGCTGCAAGCACCCGTGCCTGCACAGCCTGCACCTGCCACACAATGAGCCAGCCATCCGAGGGCTCCCAGCCCTCCACTGCTCCCCACGACCAGCCTGGCGGCTCCCGGGAGCCTGCCCGGGGGCGCAAAAGGCAGGCGCCCGCCTGGTCAAGTGCGGAGATCGTGGACCTCATCGAGGTTTGGGGGGAAGCCTCCAATGTCCACGATCTCCGCACTAGCCACCGGAACGCGGCCATCTACGGACGCATGGCTGCCAGTCTGGCCGCCAGGGGCCACCAGCGCAGCCGGGAGCAGGTGCGCTGCAAAATTAAGGACTTGCGGCAGTCCTACTCCCGGGCCTGCCTGCCAGGGGCTGACCCGGAGGCCTGCCCCCACTTCCATGCCCTGGACCGCATCCTGGGGCCTCATGCCGTCCCTGCCCCCCGGGACGTGATGGACCCCGGGGCAGAGGGACCGCTCCTGGAGACGGAGGAGGAGGAGGAGGGCTCTGAGAGCCAGGAGCCTGCCGCCAGCCTTCCCAGGACCCGGGACCCCCGAGGCACCCCACAGAGCCGCTCGCCTGCATCATCAGAGGCCGGGGAGGCGTCCACCTGTGAGTACCCTCGTGTTCCCCTTATGTGTACGGGGGGCTGGGGCGAGAGGGAGCCCCGGGACCGTGCGCCTGGGCCTTGCCCACCACGGAGCAGCAGCTGGGGATCCTGCAGGGGCCCTGGCCTTGCAGAGGGGAGCTGGGTTTCACACACCTGGGCCCCTGGGGTAATTGACCGCTGGTCTTCTTGCACCACAGCTGCAGCACCGGGGCCTGCAGGGCGCACCACACCGCCTGCAGCAGCCGCCCGCGCCCGGGCAAGCAGGACAGCCAGGAACCAGGAGGACTACCAGAGGCGGCATCTCCGGTTCCTGGACCGACAGCTCCGTCTCCAGGACCACTGGGTCCAGGAGGACCTCAGGCTGCGCCAGAGGAGTCTGGAGGCCCTGGAGGAGCAGGGCCGTGCCCTGCGAGGCCACCTCCAGAGCCTGCTGGACCGCTTTCCATTTCCTCCTCCCCCTGCTCCCCCTCTTGCTCCCCCTCTTGCTCCCCCTCTTGCTCCCCCTGCTCCCCCTGCTCCTCCTGCTTCCGCTCCTGCTTCCGCTCCTGCTTCCTCCACACCCCCTGTCCTCTCTGCCCCCCCCTCCACAACCATTCCCAACCGACGCCCCCGGACCCGCAGTGTGGCGAGACGGGAGAGGCAGCCGGACTCCCACCCCTGAGCTTTCCTTTCCCTTCCTCCCTTCCCTCCCTCCCCTCCCCTTCCAGCTCCCTCGTCCCAGGATTCCCCCTCCCTTCTCCCACCTTCATTCCTCCCTCCCCCACCCCAGTTCTGTGAAATAAACAGACGTTTTTGTTTGAAAAACAGGTGTCTTTATTTGACAGTAGGTAGGGAGGGGAAAGGGGAAGGGGGGGGGGGGTAGGGTGGAAGAAGGCCCCGGTGGGGCATGCAGGGAGAGGTCAGTCCTCCTCCTCCTCCACCTGGAAGCTCTCCCGCAGGGCTTCCCGGATCCGGATGGCCCCCCGCTGGGCTTCCCGGACAGCGGCGGTGCGGGGCTGACCGTAGTGTCCAGCCATGTGGTCAGCCTCAGCCATCCAGGCTGGCAGGAAAGCCTCCCCCTTCCGCTCACACAAATTGTGGAGCACACAACATGCCGCCACCACGGGAGGGATGTTGTGCTCGGCCAGGTCCAGACGGGTGAGGAGGCATCGAAAGCGGGCTTTCAGTCGCCCGAAGGCCCCCTCCACCACGATGCGGGCCCTGCTCAGCCTGTTATTGAAGGCCTGGCGGGAGGGATTGAGGTGCCCCGTGTAGGGCTTCATGAGCCACGGCTGCAGTGGGTAGGCGGCATCCCCCACCAGGCAGACGGGCATGTCCACGTCCCCGACCCTGATGTGGCGGTCGGGGAAGAAGGTCCCGTCCTGCAGCCGCTGGCACACGGAGGAGTTCCGGTACACCCGTGCGTCGTGTGCTTTGCCGGACCAGCCCACATTTATGTCCGTGAACTGTCCCCGGTGGTCACAAACGGCCTGCAGGATGACGGAGAAGTACCCCTTGCGGTTCACGTACCGGGACGCCTGGTGTTCCGGGGCACGGATGGGGATGTGCGTCCCGTCGATGGCCCCCCCGCAGTTGGGGAAGCCAAGGGCGCCGAATCCCCGGATGATGGCATCCAGGTCGGCGAGGCGGACCACCCTGCGGAGCAGCACCCGGTTGATGGCCTTGACCACCTGCGGAGAGAGACACAGCAAAGCGTCAATCAGTGGGGCGCCCGGGTGGCTGGGAGCGTGCGTGCCCTGGCAGTGCCCCGCGCCCCACTCCCGGAAGCAACCCCCCTGGCGGCGTGTAGTACGGCCGGGACAGCCCGACCCCTCCGGTGCGGGGTGCCTTCGCCTCCTCCCGCCCCCCCCCTTGTCCCTGGGGCGGCCCATCCCCTCCTCGCAGCCCCCCTCCCCCCCGGCTCGGTGGCCGACGAGCGCCGTACCTGCATGAGCACTGCTCCGACAGTGGATCTCCCCACGCCGAACTGGTTCCCGACGGATCGGTAGCTGTCCGGCGTGGAGAGCTTCCAGAGGGCGATGGCCACCCGCTTCTGGAGGGGGATGGCGGGCCTCATGCGAGTGTCCCTTCTTTGCAGGGCAGGGGCGAGCCACTCGCAGAGCTCCAGGAAGGTGTCCCTCCTCATCCTAAAGTTCTGGGTCCACTGTCGGTCATCCCAGCGCTCCAGGACGATGCGGTCCCACCAGTCGCTGCTGGTGTCCAGACGCCAGATGCGGCGGGGCACGCCGGTGCCGGGGCGCCGCCGCGGCTCCTCCACGGCCCCCAGGGCGGCCAGGCAGAGAGGCAGGGGGCTGACGTTCCCCAGGTGGTGCCAGGCAGCCTCGAGCCATTGCTGGCAGGCTTGCAGCAGCAAGTCCAGAAAGTGCACCAGAAGGTGCAGGGCGAGCCGTGGCTCCATGTTGCCACCTGCGGCGGTCCCCCCCGAAGGGAAGCACCGACACAGACGGGCACAGAGACCGACGCTTTGCTGTCCCTCGGCGAGGTTGGCAAGCAAGCAGGAAAAGCTGAGAACCGGCTGTCCAGGGGGGGTCCCTTTAAGCACGAGCCTCAGATAGCCTCAGACAGCAGCCACACAAAGCAACTGCTGACCTGATGCCCTGCCAGAACCGGTTTCAGCTGCCCTTAAATGCCCCCCTGCGTCCAATCAGTGTGGACGCGCTAGTTCGAACTAGCAAAACGCTAGTTCGAACTAGTTTTTAGTTCTAGATGTGCTAGTTCGAACTAGCTTAGTTCGAATTAACTAATTCGAACTAAGTTAGTTCGAACTAGCGCTGTAGTGTAGACGTACCCTTAGAGACAGTTCTTGCCCCAAGGAGTTTACAGTCTAAATCAGGGCTACTCAACACGTGGCCCATGGGCCACAGGTGGCCCACAGCCTGTTTGTTTGCGGCCCAAGCGTGGGAGCCAAAACAAAAAAGTAGTCCATGTAATGGTCTTCTGTTGATATGCATTTTAGCAGTTAAATTCCTCGACTGTCATTGCTCATTAAAAGTACTGTCATTTGGGTAGAATTGGGTAAATATTGCACTTTATTAATATCAGTAAAACTGACTTAAATGGGGCCTGTGTCTTGTGTAATCTTGCCTTAATCTTTGTATTCATGCCCATCAGTGTGAAAAGCTATTTGCATATATTTGCATATATATTTGCATGTATATGCAACCACACTTAAGTTGCGACCCTTGACATGTGCAGAGAGTATCATTGTGGCCCCCGGGACTTCCAAAATTGTTTAGCTCTGGTCTAAATAGATAGGTCAGACAAGATGTGGTAGGAGAAAGACAAACATAGAGGTTTGCCTGTAGTCTCAGAGTAGGCTAGTGATAGAAGCAAAACTAGTATCCACATATCCTGAGATCCAATTCAAAGCCCTATCTGCTGAGTCAGGCTGTCTCTCTAGAACAGGGGTGGGGAACCTCAGGCCTAGGGGCCAAATGGGGCTCCTGGCTTACCTGGATCTGGCCCCCGAGATTCATGATGACTGCCAAACTGAGGAAAGATTCTGATTGTAACTGAATTAATGAGGATGGAAGATGAGGGTGGAGTTCAAAGAGTTAAGTTATTCATGTATCTACAAGAAATTATTATGGTGCAGGTAGCCATGGTGAAAATTCAGCCCACTTTTATGTAAATGTAATACACAATTCTGAGCTGGAAGACTATATCTTGGAGATGAATGGAAAATATTTTTTCTATGATCTAGGAGTCCTTGGTACCATCTCTGAAAAATGGCAGATGGCAGTTGTACTCTTTCTTATACCAAGTCATTTCAAAATTCAGAAAGGGCCTCTACTTTAGTGCCATATTGATCTGTCCATTAGCCATTTTTTTAAAGTCTATTGAGCCAAAATGAAATACTAGAAATGCAAGTCAAATCATATAATGTTAAAATGTTGGGTGTGTGGAGAAAGGATATTTAATTATCTTCCTGGAGCATCAACACCACAAAGAAATTTTTTCAAGTCACAACCCACAATCTCAAGAATGTATATATTAAGCAATAAGAAGTCCTGTAGCACCTTAGGCTATGTCTACACTACACAGTTATTTTGGAATAAGCTATTCCGAAATAATTATTCCAAAATAGGTTATTTCAAAATAGCATATCTACACTGCACGGAATCCTCAAAATTAGTCCAAGGCAGGCTTCCCTAATGTAGACATGCTATCTCGATTTAGAGCCCCAGAAGGAAAAACTTAGAATGGCCCTGATGAGGGGCTATTTTGAAATAACAGAAGTGGAGTGTCTACACACACCCCTTACTTCAAAATAGCTATTTTGGAACAGGCATTATTCTTTGTATAATGTGGTTTACAGAAGTCGGGTTAAGCCATCTGTTATTTTGAAATTATTTGCATAGTCATACTTGCATAGTCATTTCAGAATAACAGCCATTATTCCAGAATAACTTTGCTGTGTAGAGACACCCTCGGAAACTAACAAAAATATACAGGATCATGAGTTTTCATGGGGAAAACCCACTTACTCATCTGATGAAGTGGGTTTTACCCACTGTCACGTTATTGGATTTTAAAGAGAGCAGTCAGATCAATGGTGCCCCCAGGGTTGTCCCAAATTCTGTACAAAGTGGGCCATGTGAGGTGTCAAACGAAAGCTTATGCTCTACTGATTCTGTATATGCTACTCATGTACTTGTATGATTTCTATATGTGACGTTACGAAAATGGGCTCTGTGATTGTACTGTAAATGTTCTCTGTCTGGAAGAGAGTAATGGGCCTAGACTGCCTATTGTGAGGAAAGAATGTCCAGTGAATGGCTATGCTAATTAGCGCTGCTCCACGGACAATGGCTCTCAGAGTGGCCAATACACACTTGAGGAACTGGTCTGGAAACCTGCAGACTGGCCAGTGCATAATGGCTCCTTGCATGTGAAACAGAGACAGGTCACTTGATCATGTTACCAGCTCCAGTTTGGGAGACACCAGGGGCTCGTCTACACTGGCCTCTTTTCCGGAAGGGGCATGTTAATTTCACCTATCGTAGTAGGGAAATCCGCGGGGGATTTAAATATCCCCCGCGGCATTTAAATAAAAATGTCCGCCGCTTTTTTCCGGCTTTTAAAAAAGCCGGAAAAGAGCGTCTACACTGGCCCCGATCCTCCGGAAAAAGCGCCCTTTTCCGGAGGCTCTTATTCCTACTTCGAAGTAGGAATAAGAGCCTCCGGAAAAGGGCGCTTTTTCCGGAGGATCGGGGCCAGTGTAGACGCTCTTTTCCGGCTTTTTTAAAAGCCGGAAAAAAGCGGCGGACATTTTTATTTAAATGCCGCGGGGGATATTTAAATCCCCCGCGGATTTCCCTACTACGATAGGTGAAATTAACATGCCCCTTCCGGAAAAGGGGCCAGTGTAGACATAGCCCAGAGGTATGTATATAAGTGTCTCCATTTTGTCTTCAATCTTGCTACTGATCCCAGATGCATCCTTGCATCTTGGTAATTGATGTATGCAATGTATTCCCCTTCACAACCTTACTCTCAACCTTTTCTTTCTTTTGTTAATAAACCTTTAGATTGTAGATTCTAACAGATTGGCTCAGAGTGCTCTTGTGGGTAAGATCCAAATTATAAGTTGACCGGGGACTGTGGCTGGTTCTTTGAGTCTGGGAGGATCTGTTTGTAGTTAGTAAGATCAGGTTTTATAACCTCTCACCTGTGTGCAAGGTCCGAGGCTGATTGTGGCACAGGGAGAGCTGAGGTGTCTAAGGGGTTTTGCTCATGAGGCTTACTGCTGGCTGGATTGGCAGCTGAAGCACTCTGTATGACTGGTTTGCGGCCTATTTGGGAAAGGTCTCCAGTCAAGGGTTGTAGGAAGCCCTGGTTTTGAGCAATTTGCCCTGAGCTGATGCCCTCAGCGGCGCCCAGACTCGGCCCGGTCCATCACACCCACAAAGCTCATGATCCTAAATATATATATTTTTTAATCTCTAAGGCATATCTACACTGCACAACTATTTCAAAATAAGCTATTCCAGAATAGTTATTCCAAAATAGCTTATTTCAAAATGGCATGTCTACATTGCAGGGTAGCCTCAAAATAAGTCCGAGACAGGCTTCCCTAATGTAGACATGCTTTCTTGTTTTAGAGCCCCAGGAGACACTGGGGAGGAATAAGTTAGAATGTCCCTGGTGAGGGGCTATTTTGAAATAGCAGCAATGGAGCATCTACACATGCCTTATTTCAAAATAGCAATTTCTGAATAGGGATTATTCCTCATAGAATGAGGTTTACAGATTTCTGAATAAGTCGTCCATTATTTGAAAAGTATTTTGAAATAATGGAATGGCTGTGTAGATGCTCACACTGTTATCTCGAAATAACGGTGAAGTGTAGACACGCCCTAAGATGCCACAGTACACTCATTGTTTTTAAAGTTACTGACTAACACGGGTACCCCTCTGAGACTTTTTACCATTCAAGGCACCACATTAAGCAAGAAACACACAAAAGACATGGAACAAAATACAAGATTTTGAGCTGCATGACTCCTAAACACTGATGATTTCATCTAGCTATATTAACCTTCATAGTAACCTATGGTGAAAGCTTTAAAAAACTGCGCATATTTAGACTTGAGAAAAGAACACAGAGTGGGGACTTGACAACAGTCTTCAATTGAGGCAAGGGCTGTTATAAAGAGGATGGTGATCAATTCTTCTCCATGTCCTGGTAGGATAAGAAGTAATGAACTTAATCTGTACCAAGGACAGGAGGGCTGATAGGATTGCCGGGCCCCCAGACAATCTGTGTGAGGGTCCCAACACTGTGCCCGAGGAAGAGGTGGCGCCTCGGGCAGAAGGGGCAACCAGCACACAGGACTGCCCTTCGCGCCCCCCCTCCCACCATTGGCTCTTAGAGCTGGCTGGTGCATGTAGCATGGCACTCTAGAGTGTGCCATCTGGCACAGTTGTAAAGGGCCTGGGGCTCCAGCCATCTCCGTTGCAGTGGCTGGGAGTTCTGGGCCCTTTAGAATCACCAGGCCCCGGGGCATCTGCCCCTTTTGCCCCCCACTTCCCTCCATCAGTGGACCTAAGCAAGGAAGTTTTAGGTTAGATATTAGGAAAAGCTGTCTACTATAAAGGTAATTAAGCTCTGGCTTCCAAGTGGGGTTGTGGAATCCCTATGATTGGAGGTTTTTAAGAACAAACACTAATCAAGGAGGTCTAGGTTTACTTGATCCTGTCTCAGCATAGGGGGGTGGACTACATGACTTTTCAAGGTCCCTTTCAGCTCCACACTTCCAAAATTGTTTCCTCCTCCACAGTCTGGATGGAGAGAAAAAAGACATAGCTAAAGGTATAGCAAGTAAGCAAGCTAGACATTGCAGTTTTAGTGAGCATTGGGTTATAAAAGTGTTTTGAAGGCATGAACAAGGACCAAATTATTTTAATCATAAGGAGTTTAGAAGCAAATACTCCGATCACAGACCATTTGTCTCTTGAATTGGTACCGGGCTGCTTTCGACAAATATAACACTCTGCAATCTACTTATAGTCAAAAGTGTTATCATGGACCTTCCAAATCTCTGTGCTAAAATTATCCAATAAGCCTCTAAATTGATTCTGAAACTTTTGAATGAATGCCCTTCTACCTATGCAAATTTTGTTTTTTCATGTACAAATCTGATATCTGAAAATTCAGCTAACTGATTTAATTGCAATAATACCCACACATGCAGCATCCATTCTATGGAGAGAATTCTCAAACCTCACTTGAACATTCAGTCATAGGCACCAACTTCCCCTTTAGCCACTCAAGCTCGATCCTGCCCCTGCACCCCAGTCCTGCCCCCACTTGACCCTTTCCCCTAAGACACTGCACTGCCTCTTTCTACCTCTGCTCCATCTGCACCCCATCCCCATTCTAATTCTTCCCCCAAGTCTTGCTCCACCCCAGCCTGCCCCCATTCCACACCTACTCCCAAATTCACACCCATGCCCTGTCTCTTTCCTGCCTCCTGATTTTAGTGCACTCCATCCCCCTCCTCCCTATCCCTCCCTAAGTTTCCTGAACTCTGTGAATCAGCTGTTTGCTGTGCTCCAGAAATTCTGGGAGGGCAAGGGAGGAGTTGGTCAGCAGGGCCACTGGTAGATGAGAGGTGAGAGAGGGTAAGGGGGGAACTTGTCTGTCGGTGTTAGCTGTGCTGTGCACCTGCTAATTTTTCCTCACAAGTGCTCCAGCCCCTGAGTACCCATGGTGTCAGCTTCTATGCATTCAGCATAGGTAAAATTGGAGTCCAGTTATTGAGGGCCTAGGCCTGCTCTCACCTTTTACAGTGGTGTACTTTAATGGGTTACTTCTGATTCTCACCAGTGTAAGTGAAACAGTCACCGCCCCCAGAACTCTAAAGGTGAAGAGATTCCTGACATCAGCTGGGAAATGGTAGACCCCAATCTGCACTTACATGTGTGGCTTCAGGAGACTACTCACATTCTCAAATTTAAGGGGTGAAAACATGGCCCTATCATTTCATTGCTTCTTCATGCTCCCCAGCCTGCTGCCTGTACTCACCTGTTCTTGCTAGCTTTATATTTACAATGCAAGATCTTTGTGTGTTTGTTCAGTGCCTAGTTAAATTGATTCATGTTTCATGACAGAGACTTCTTGGTGCTAATGCAATACAACTAAATATTACTAATAATTATCATCTTGCATGTGTTAGGGTCATGGCCTATTTCCCCAAGTTTGGGAGATGATATTAAAACCAGAACTAACATGATCCTACAGACTTAACTTTACCTTAAAGCAGATACCATCAGATGGAGTCAAATGGAGACTGTCACCAAAATAAATGTGGTAGATACACAAAGCTTTACCAGATGCAAGATGTCAGAATTTGCAACACTGGAAAAGTAAATCATCTCCAAAATGTGAAGGCTAGTATAATGGACTGGCAGAGCTAGCTGTGAAGGAAAGGATCACATACAATAGACAGCAAACCCCAGAAAAAATTGAGTCCATTTGGGTTAATTTCCTAGAACTGGTCAATTAAAAATCACTGCAGGAGGCCTGAATGAAAGTTGGAAGATAAATCCAGGCAGTTTCTCCCTGTTTTCTCTCCTCTTTTGTCTTGCCATCCCATCTTCCTCCTTTCAGAGTATGATTTCTTTATTATTTATGTATGTGTGTGTGTGTGCGCGCGCGCGCACACGTGTGCTCACACTCCAGAAAATCTACATTTTGGACATTTTGTAGTTAACACAAGAGACTCGAAGCATTGTGTAAATAGTCTTGGTCTTTACTCATTTGTGATATATTATATTTTTATATGTATTCTGTATGTTGGCACTTAAAATATACAAAAAAAAATAATTACCATTGAAGTACCTGGTAAAACTCCCATTGAATACAACAAGGCCAGAATTTTAGCCAAAAACTTGTGTGTTTGTAATACTGAGGCATTGGGTAGCTGTTGCCATCAAAATGATCCTGTGATTTTATCATTTTATTTTCCGACGATAGGTGGGCAGTATTCTCTTGAACATCACAAGCTACCTTCCTTCTATGTCCATCCACCTGCCCCCACTACAGTGTTACTTCTTCACTCAACAAATTCCATTGCCTCAGAGAATTATAGCTGCACAAAAGTGAAAAACAGCACAGACTCAATGGGCTTAGCCAGGTACATGAGGGTTGTCACCTCTGAGGTACAAAACCCTCAAAACAGTGCAAGTGATTCTAAGTCCATAAAACTTGACAGCTAGCAGTGTGTTCTGAGCACCCTGACAGATTTCCTGGAACAACTACCTCAGAAAAGGGGTAATTCTGGGGTGGCAACCCTATACACAATGGCTGTGTCTAGACTGGCAAGTTTTTCCGCAAAATCATCTGCTTTTGCGGAAAAACTTGCCAGCTGTCTACACTGGCTGCTTGAATTTCCGGAAAAGCACTGATGATCTCATGTAAGATCGTCAGTAATTTTCTGGAAATACTATGCTGCTCCAGTTCTGGCAAAAGTCTTTTTCTGAAAGGCTTTTGCGCAAAAGGGCCAGTGTAGACAGCACAGTACTGTTTTCCGCAAAAAAGCCCCGATCGCGAAAATGGCGATTGGGGCTTTTTTGTGGAAAAGAGCATCTAGATTGGCCACGGACGCTTTTCCGCAAAAAATGCTTTTCCGGAAAAGCGTCCTGCCAATCTAGATGCGCTTTTCCAAAAATGCTTGTAACGGAAAACTTTTCCGTTAAAAGCATTTCCGGAAAATCATGCCAGTGTAGACGTAGCCGATGATTAAAAATCAGTTGCAATATGTTCTCATTATTGTGTTAAAGTGCAATTCTTACAAAAGTGAAAAGTGTTTCAATTATTTATATAATTAGATGCTTACCACCAAGGAAAAACAACAGGAACCAGTAGATATTTTTCTGTGAGCTTCAACAAGGCTGGGATGGAAAAGGCAAACAAATTCTCCTTTTCAATAGCATGACTGCTGAAAAGCACAGAGAAAGAATCAGCCTGATACACAGAGTGAAATAAGCGATCTCTCCTCATTATAATCAGGAGACAGAGCCTGTGATATTTCTAGGAGCTCAATCTAAGTAAGGCCCTATCTTCCCCTCTCTTTCACATTATGAATAAAAACATGAAATTAGTTTTATGTCAGAAGAACAACCCTTAAGACACTTGTAACTTATAATTATAATTTCTAAGCTGTTTGGCTTGTCAGTATCAAGGAATTTGCAGCCAAAGACTTCCAGCACTTTATAGACTGAGACATGCTGCATTAGGAGTTGAAAATTAACTATGAATCTCTTATCTGAATTCTGATTTATTAACTACAGTGAAAAACGGAAAGTAAAAAAATATACTCTACATTCATATAATGCTAGCAGAGAAGAAGCCTTTAGCTAAGTCCAACATCTAGCCAATAGGAAGCTTACTAGTGGTTTCTTGATTTAAACAAACAAACAAATAAATAAATTAATTAAAATTTACAATTCACTTGTAAAGTTTTTTTCAGTCTTTTGCTGAAGAATAGAAATGATCAGCTGAAACTTCAGGTTGTACCCAGATTTTCATGGTGAAAAATTAAGAAATGCTGCAGGCTGTTTTAGAAAAGGGTTGTTGTGCAAAGTTTCATCCCATTCCTAGAGCTAGGAATAAAATAGTATTTCTCTTTGAAAGAAAAACTTGTTAAACAAATATTTAATTTTTAACAAAAATAAAACCTGGAAAGGTTTTCGGTTTTTGAAGGGGAGGAGGGAATTAATTAAACACCAGGAAACTGACCCAATAAAACATTTTCTGGGAAAAAAAAACCTTTCCGAATTAGGCCATTTTTCCATCACAAAAGTGTTTGTCCCCAAATATTTCAACCAGAAATAATTTAGTTTAGTTCTGTATTAACTTTTGCAGACATTTTCATGATATTATTAAATTACCGGTACATTTTTCTTGAAGCAAAAACTCTATTGAACAAATAAAAAGAAAAGGATTATTTTTAGTGATGTCTGTTGCTTTAGTGTTCTTTTTCACAAAAAATAGATAAATACCTAAATTTAGCTTGTGTCCCATTATATGTGAAACTTGTAAATAATAAATATAAAAAATTGACTGTTTAATGCCCCTTATCCACAGTTCTCAAGCATGCTACAAGCGAAGGGTTACAAATTATAATCAACATTTTATAGGAGATCTCCAGAGCATAGTGATTGCTGTATATTTAATAAGGTTCCCATACTAGTTTCATTCTTAGCCACAAGGAGACAGGAGTGCTAGGTAAGGTGCACACTTAACCTCATGTGAGAAGTGACCTGGTGGTGATTATTCCCTTCTGCGTGGGGGGGAGGAGGGAGGGGACCGGGGAAGGAGGCAGAGAGTTCCTGGCCACCACTACTGTGGCAACAGCAGCACTGGAGCCCCAGGCCCTTTAAATGGCCACCAGAGCCCTGTGTAGTACATCCTAGATGATGTGAGGGTTGAGGTCCAGGCAGTGCTGAGGGCTGGTTGCCTCGGCCCTGCCCCTTCCAGAAGCACAGAGCTAGGCCCACCCCTCCCCCATCTTGCCCAGGTGACTGAAGAGTCTTTCAGTGCGTCTGACTGCATGAGGTGTGTAAGAGAAATCCCAACCAGCATTTTCAGTGAGCAGAACAGTGGCTGAGGCATGGAACACTATGGGGATGAAGTAAAAACAGCTGCTCCTTAGAACTACCTGAGCAACACCCTAAAAATACTGCAAATTATTAGAAATGAGTCAATGCCAGAAACATTTATCACCTGAACTCTGTGAGTTCCATTAATATCAGACTCATTTCCAAATCACTCCCAATTTTTATCTGCAATATCAAAACCCAGTGACATGAATTAACATAACTAAACCACCTTCCTGCCATTTAATAATCAGATTCACAATCATATCTGGGATGTTTACCCTCCCCTTTCTCTTTGTGCAAAATGCTCTTTTAACACATCTCAGGTTCAGTCAAATAAAAAAAATACAAAATGAAATTTTTGAAGATGGAACAAATGAAAGCAAAGAAAGTGCTCTTGACTCGTCTATAAAAAATAATTCAGCAGTTAATAAACTCCCAGGATATGATGGTGTTAAATGATGTTCCCAGGTTTGTGAAATAGATTGACTGTAACAAATTAAAAGTTCAGCTTTATTTGTAGCATAAATCTAGTAAATGAATATATGATGCACATTTTTTTTAAGCAAAGGCTAGAATGCTTTAAACATTTTATCCCTCAAAATGCATTCTACATATTTTCCATCATATTGGTTATTTACAAAATGATTAAGTTAGACATAGGGTGACTTTTAGTGAAATTGTTTTTTTAGAAAATAAGAAAGCCGCCACTTTTTATCATTTTGTAACATCAGAAAGTCCGTAAAATCTTCTATTATGTCTTTCTCATGTGCTCCCTCTCTGTCTCACCAGATGTTTGACTTGTCTCACGTAAACGACAAAAATTGAGTTACAGCTTCAGAGTGCAAGGTTTGCAATGTTTGCTACAGTTTATTAATGTTAACCAAATAAAAATGACATTAGTGAAAAAGATCTACATGATACCTCAGAACTCCCAAGATTAGGCCAGATGGTCACTTCTAACTGATATAATCTAGTAAAAGTCTGTTGAGAGACAGGCTATTGATTAAATTTCTGACTTTAAATGCAAGCCCAATATCTGCACATGTCCACACTGATATCAGTTGCTTGAAATCCAATACAGAAGTGTAGATCAGGAGATGATGTTAGTTGCTACCTATTAAAACTGTCGATTCCATCTGTTGTCTAACACTTTAAAATGGTGTGTGTAGTTATAATAGATCAGTATTAGATTAAGTGGCCACCTATTAAGGCTCTTATTGGCTGAGAAGTGTGACTAAATCTGTAATTAAATGACATAGTGGAATAGGAACTCTGCTGGTTGGAATTGGACCAGAATTCCCATCAAGCAAACGCTGTAATTTAAATTTGAAGGAATAACCAGATTTCCTCTAACAAAAATTACTGAACAATGTTACTGAAATGCTCTTCAGATCCAAGCAGTTGACGATTAAAATGTAGAAGTATTATGACCCTCTTAACGTCCACTAAACTGCAACAGTCTGATGACATTCCCAAAAGAATTGTCTTGGGTGGCTGGCGACAGCCCCATCAAAGCAGAGCTGGGACTCTGTAGTCCTGAACATTTCACCTTCTCGCTGAAATAAGGTTGAAAAACATGGCTGCTCACCCAAGAGTATGGAAAGGTGCTCCAGAACGGTGCAACTAATGAAGACCCTAAAAGTTGAGAGCAGAAGAGAGAGACGTTTCCCGGATTGCCAATATGAATCACACAGCTGTTGCTGTTTGAATTTAGTCAATCAGGCAGGATGCCCACATCTAGCTGTCTGTACCAGTATGACTTCAGGAAAGGGATAACTGCTGGTTTTAAGGAAGAGAGGAGTGGTGATAAATCAACTAAAAATAAAAAACTGCTATTTTAATAATGCAAACAATGGGCCTCAAAGAGATATATACAGTGCTTTGTATGTATTATTGAGGCATGCAGAAACAAAACGAACACAAACAGCATGCTGAATGAACAGCATTATTAATCCACCAGCTCCATGGACAAAGGATTAAAAGTGAGTGTTCCATAAAAACTGATGGCTTATTTTTCTCATAGTGTTGTTTAGAGCAAATAAATAATCTCTAAACTGTTGACCATTGCTCAGCTAATAGCCTCCAAAAATTGAGTTGAATATTACCTCAAATGAAATATTTTCTTCAGCTTTGTTCATGCCCCGTTCATAGTAATTTCCTGAGACTATTCCAGGTTATATAGGAATGTTCACTGTAGCAAGATGCATGGAACTTGGAGGGAAGAGCACAGGTTACAGGTTGGAAGTGTTTGGAAGAGGACCAAGGAAGCCTGTCTGTGTGCAATGACTATAATGCATTTGCGATCTGGAATTCCTGGGACAGCCGTCGCTGGAAATGTCAAGGTCAGGGCAGGATGAAAAAGAGAGAGCAAATACTCCCAAGACTGGTGGGTGACACTGAAGTTAAATTTCCCAACCAGTCACAAACTGTGCTTCTGTTCTGAACCCTCACCCTAGTTATAAACAAGCAAAAAAAGAAATTACATAGACTCTTTCCTTCATTCCAGTCTCTGGTTCCCTAGGTCCAGTACAGTGAGCCCCACATAAACCTAAACTGCACCATGGGCCACAAACAGACTATAGGCCACATGCGGCCCACGGGCCGTGTGTTGAGTAGCCCTTGTCTATAGGAATGCCCCTACATGCCTTGCGGAGTCATAAGGTGTATCTCTCACCTTCTCTCAATGAGTCAGTTGAATAACTTATGGTCCTTGATCAAGAAGACTAGGCAGTGCCTTACCAAACTATCTGTGGGTGTCACCCAGAAGCATAGCACAAGTTTTATTGTATATATATATATATATATATATATATATATATATATACAGGCAGTCCCCGAGTTACGTGGATCCGACTTAAGTCGGATACGCAGTTACGAATGGGGTTTTTTTCGCCCCGGAAGACGGGAGCGGCGGGACGCCCAGATGCGCCCCGGTCCCACCGCCCGTGTCCTCCAGGGTGAGAAAAGCTGCTCCGCATCTCCCTGGTCTGCTGGGGGGGGAAGTCCCCCCCCCCCAGCAGACCAGGGAGATGCTGAGCAAAGCCACGGAGCATGCGGGCAGCGGGACAGCCCAGATGCGCCGCGGCTGTCCCGCTGCCGGCGTCCTCCAAGGCTTTGCTCCCCATCTCCCTGGTCTGCTGGTCTCCAGCAGACCAGCAGACCAGGGAGATGCGGAGCAAAGCCGCGGAGGACCCGGGCGGCAGGACCGCGGTGCGTCTCGGTCCGCTGCCCGTGTCTCCCTGGTCTGCTGGGGGGGGGGGGGCACAGCTAGTACGCCCCTCCCCCAGCAGACCAGGCTTTTCTCCGGCCTGTGGTAGAGCAGCTGGGGCACTGCCGGTTGGTCCCGCAGCGCCGCTCTGGGCGCTACTGGACCAACCCGGCAGCACCCCAGCTGCTCTGCCCCAGGCGTCCTGATTCAGCCGCTGCTGGTCAGTTTCATCCCCAAGGCATCCCCAAGTCAGCCGCTGCTGAAACTGACCAGCGGCTGACTACAGGAAGCCCGAGGCAGAGTTGCTCTGCTCCGGGCTTCCTGGAATCAGCCGCTGATCAGTTTCAGCAGCAGCTGACTTGGGGATGCCTGGGGTTCTTAAGTTGAATCTGTATGTAAGTCCGAACTGGCGTCCAGATTCAGCCTGTTGAAACTGATGAGCGGCTGATTCCAGGAAGCCCAGGGCAGAGCAACTCTGCCTCGGGCTTCCTGTAGTCAGCCGCTGGTCAGTTTCAGCAGCAGCGGCTGAATCTGGTTGCCAGTTCCAACTTACATACAGATTCAACTTAAGAACAAACCTACAGTCCCTATCTTGTACGTAACCCGGGGACTGCCTGTATGCCAAAATTCAAAGGTGATACAAACATTTAAATACAATTATCATATTTAGAAGGTTATAATATTTTTGCAGATGTCTTATAAGACATATCTGGCCCAACTCATTGCCATACTACAATATGGATATTCATATTGTCCTAAAGAGTCCCCCAAACTCCATACAGTATCACTGTGTTTACAGCATCTCTGTAAATCATGAGATGGGTGGATATACATATATGAATTCAGCTACATGTATTATATCTTCTATACTATGATTTCCTATTTATATTTGTATGCAATGTTGTTGGAGGAGTAGTGCAAATGCAAGTATCACAAGTCAGAATCTAACACCAGACAGGTTTGGCAGATTCTCTAGTCTGACCTCCTGTGTATCACAGGCCATGAACCCACAGGCTAAATCCAACAACTGAAATTAGCCTCTAGGGGATTAAACTAGTATGTGCTACAAGCAAAGAATAAAAGGAAAGAAAGTGCATCAATGCCCTAGGAATCCGCAATGGCAGGAAACTGATTAAATGAGATACACCCAAAGGAGGGCCTTATTAAGGGCCTGTGTGTCTCTTTGAAAATGCACAACAATGTGTCCTAGCATAGTGGAAGTCCTATGACTTTGACATCTGACATGCCTTATAAACATACTTTCTGCTCTTCATAGGGCTGCATCAGAGGGCAAACTTTCACCAGTCCCTGGGCAACTTCACTACTGTTCTTCAGTGATATTGATCAGATTTAAAAAGCACTCAGCAGCTTCCATGGAGAAAAAAGTTCCCCGTGGGAGCTGCTCAATGTACAGTTGAAAATCCTGCCATTCATATGCTGGAATGGGAGCTGAGCTCTTTTGAAAATTCGTTCTAGATTATGGGAGCTGAGCAGTTTTTGAAAATTGGGTCCTATGAGTCTAAACTGCTTAATAACTGACAGTCTGAAAACTAAAATGCCTCCTAGCAGTCCAAGAGACTGGCATAACTAATTTTCTGATTTTTGCACTGTAAACATCATCAAGCCAGCTATCTACCTGATTGCTCAATCTGTTCCATGAATACTGATTACTTACATAAGTAAGAATCATTGAACTCTGTAATGGTTGCAGAGTCAGGTCCAGCCTTTTTTTCCAGTATTTTCAATTCCACACAGTGCTCCTTAGAATCTGTGCGCTTGTGCAGACACTCAGGAAAGATTCAACCCATGCCTCCATAAACTCCACTCCAATTCAGCTGATGAAATGTCTTTTACCCATGAAAGCTTATGCCCTGATAAATTTGTTAGTTTCTGACGTGCCACGAGACTCTTCATTGTTTTTGCTAGTGGTGCACATTCACACATGCCTCAGTGCGCTTACAGCATTCGTTCTGCACATGGATAAAAAATATCTGCATATGGATAGAAAAGATTGGAGGGAACCTTGCACACAGAGAGTCCTCTCTAATAAGGAACCTCTGAGTAAGACAGTTCTTTTTGCACGTTATTTATGTTTACTTATCTGCAATATCACTTAGTCCAATTCTTCTCTGCTTATCTCATTATTATAACAATGACTGTCTCTGATGCACCAGAAAGAATCCAGAGAAAAGATTGCCACTCATTAGCATTCATTACCATAGAGTAGAGAGATTAGAAACATAATAGAAGCTGAGAGAAGATGTACCTCGGGGCATGTCTATGCTGCCCCACAGTTCGGTCTATGGGGGTGTTAACAGTAGTACATACAAAGTGCTGCTCTGTAAATCCACCATGCAGATGCTGCTGGTGTGAACTAAAAGTTCCCCGGTTCTCATTAACAAGTCTTCTTCAAACAGGACTACATTAATGTGACATGGGAATCTTGCAGTAGAGCAGAAGGAAAGCAGGAGCTGTGAGATGTGGGGGAAGGAGCCAGGTGATTGAGGACACATAAGAGCAGAGAGGGAGAGGGGCAGAGCAGGCAGGGAAGGAGGTTGCATGCAAGCAGAGGGGGACAGCGACAAGCTAAGGGCACAGGGGCAGAAAGTTTTATAACCACAAGAGTACATACTCCTACAGAACTTGGAACTGAACCCACTTTCCTCTGTCTCTATCATCTTCTGCAAATAGTTTCTATCACATAGTTGTGATAGAAACAAATGGTCAGTGGATATGTTGAAACCCCACTCCAGTGACAGGCCCGCATCAAGTATAACAGTTTTCTACAGCTACTGATTACTCTATTAGTTTAAGTGGTAGAGCTTTGTGCTATGAAGCTGAGGGGATTTTAATATCAAAGATTAAAATTTTCAAAAGAGAGCAGTGATTTTGAAGGCCTGTATTTTAGGGCATTGGTTCTCAACCAGCAGCATATATACCCCTGAAGGTACTCAAAGATCTTCCAGGAGTACATCAACTCATCTAGCTATTTGCCAAGTTTTACAATGGACTTACATAAAAAGCAAAGTCGGTATAAACTAAAATTTCATACAGACAATAGCTTGTTTCTATCATTCTGTATACTAGGTCAGCCACTTTCAAACTGTGGGTGAGTTTATTTTAATAAAGTCGCCAGGGCCAGCGTTAGAGTCTCTTGGATGTAGGGAAGAAAGTTGAAGCTCAAACCTTGCCTCACAGAGCTGAAACCAAGGCCCAAGTTTTTAAGTGAAGTGAAAGTTGGGATGCACAAGACAAATCAGATTCCAGAATGCGGTACAGTAGTCTGGAGAGGTTGACAGCCACTGTTTTAGGGTGCCAATGTGATTTTCAGCACATGCTTAACATCAAGAAGTTGGAAACCAAAAACCTGAAATACCAAAAGATCTCTAATCATTTTTGAAAAATCACAGCATCAATACATAACATGAGTGCTGACTGAGTTACATTTAAAAAATGAAAAGCTATTTTTTCCACTTACTACTACTACTACCACCAACTTGTAATATTGTAGCACCTCGGAGCTTCAGTCCTGGGTCAGAACCCCATTGTGCTAGAGACTGTACAAACACAGAAAAGAAAGGCATCCCTGTCTCAAAGAGAGCATAGTATGAGCATTAAGCATATGCAAAATGTCCATCTTGCCATATCAAAGTAACAATAGATTCAGGAATCTTACCACAGAAATTCAGTCCAGAATGGCACTGTGAACATGGGGGCCTTGTTTATTTGGACTCAATTATACTAATTCAATCATACCTAAAAACAACGCTTTTAATTTTAAACTTTAATTTACAATGTATCTAAAGGTTGTGACCCACCCTAAAGGAATTGCCAGAGAGAGCAAGCTAGTTTTGCTGACCCTTGAAAGGACACAGATACAGCCTTCTGATCAATAACAGGCACACAAGCAATCATTTTTTTTAACAACAAAAGTATTTATTGAAAGAAATGAGTGGCTGCAATAATAGAGCAGGAAAGAACAGAATTCAGTAAAAGAACAAGTTAAAAGAATGAAGTGTTGAGGCAAATGAAAGACACAGGCTCTACATATAACAAAATATGCTAGCATTTAGCATTTAACTTTTAACATTTATCATTGAACATATAAAATTTAACTCTAAACATTTAATATTTAACAATTACCATTTAACGCTAAACATCCAGTAAGCACTGGCCAGGTGGTTACCAGATGGGTAGAGGAAGATCTCATACAGACCACAGGCATCCAGCTGTATTGACAGGCAAAACCCATATAATCTTTAACAATAAGTAGGAATAAAATCATATTTACATTCTCCCCACCAAATTCCCCCTGATTTGTCTATTGGCCCCTGTGCTCTGTTGGTAACGATGTGGAGATGGTGCTTGCTGAGGTTGTAGAGTCTGCAGTCTTCTCAGTTACTGCCGCTGCTAAGGAAGCCAGTTCCAGGGGGACATTGGAATATGGTGGCTGCTGCTGCTGCTTCTCAGGTGGCTTTTTCTTTACTGAGTTCTGCTGTTGCTGCTGCTGCTTCTCAGGTAAATTCTTCTTTACAGGTGTCTTGCAGCGTCTGCTCTTCGTTAAGCCCAAATCCACTACCAGTTTAGCCTGCCAGCTGTTGACCTTATGTACTGGTTGCTCTCCCAGTTCAACCAATTATCTTCTAGCTTTCTGCCAGCTACACCCCAACACCTGCCCAGTCACATGTACGTACATGAGACCGGTAGCTCCTCCCAGTTACATGAACCCCTTTGTAACTGGAACCTGTTAATCACAGGGCTTTTTGCTCCATCATTCCTTACTGGAAGTGGAACTTCCTATTACATCACAGGAAATGGAATTAAAACGACACCTGTCTTTCTTATAAATTTCCCTATATCTGCTATTTTGGTCAGGCATATTGGATTTTCTAATCCAAACTACTACTAATTGTTATTTAATTAAAGCTAATTTAATTTACACTGATTAATGTTTTACACACACTAAAGAATCCTGGTATTTTCACCATCCTTTTTCTGTCCAATTAAGAGAGTTATATTTTTTTCTGATTTTAAATACCTTTCAAAGTTTTCTAAAAGCCTTCAGTCAAGATACTGCAAGGTATTTCAAACAAGCTAAGACAAAATCTCTTGGTACAGTGGAAAGAACAAATGCAAAACTCTTTTTGATTGGTGTCTCCTCTTTACTTAGGAAAATATCTGAAATAGGAGAAGTCTTTGCTTGCATAATTTTTTTAGCCTACAGTATATGGCTCGGATGACTACTGGATATGACCTGATGCTGTATTGCCTATTGAACCATGTTTCCAGTTTACTTTCTCTGAATGTGTTCCTAGCATTACTGGTTATAGTAATGTGGATATGGATGTGGATATCTGTGGCTCATTTTTGCAGCTATGGATGTGGGTACAAATGTTTCATCTAGAACCCTGCAAATTGCCTATATCGAATCTATATTTGTGGGTATCTGCATCCACTGATATGAATGTGGATATACAAGGGCGGTTGAGAGTGCCGCAGGGCCCCGGGCAGTGAAATTTCGTGGGGCCCCCCCTTTGACACGGCGCATGCGTGGGGCCTTGGGAAGCGTGGGGCCCGGGGAGGCCGCCCCGCTCGCCCTGCCCTAAATCCACCACTGTGGATATTCACAGCTCATTTTTGTGGCTACAGATGCTTATGTGGATACAAATTTTATATCTGCTCAGAGCTCTAAGAACAAGCCCACAATCATGTATCCACCTCACAGAGTGCAGAACAGGGGAGGTATGTCTGCCTTGCACTTAGACACCCGCATCTGGCCTGTGCCAGCTGACTTGGGTTTAGGGGTTAAGACTAAGGCACTATTTAAGGATAGTACAGATGTTCAGGCATGGGCTCTAGAGCCCTGTCAGGAGGGAGGATCCCAGAGCACAGGCTGCAGCCCAAGCCCAAATGTCTACACAGCAATTCAATGGCCCCACAGCCCAAGCTATATCAGCCTGAGCTAGCTGGCACAAGCCAGGTGTGGGTGTCTAATGGCAGCATTGGCAATCCTTGTGAAGCCCTGCACTTTCTCCGCTGCCTGGTGTGGAGGATAGGAAGGAACAGAAATGCTACCTGAAAAGAGCCAAGTATACACAGAAGAGGTGAGCAGAGCCTCTTCTTTCCTTTCCCAAGCCAGTGGTGTTAAGAACACACTTGTGCTTCTAGGAGTGACAGGATACACAGCCAGCAATATTACTAATATGCTCACTTCTAAAACCAGCAGGTCATAGAGCAAAAAACCCCATGGGAGTTTAATCTTCAGTCCAAAGCTTCTACCCGCTATCCGGGGAGAAGAGGAGTTAAAGGCAGAGCCTGCCTCATTTAAGTCAATGAGAGTTTTGCCATTGACTTTGATATGAGCAGAAGCCCTTTGCCATGTGATTTTAGAAAGCATTGACCTACTGGTTCAAAGCCATGTACCTGCCTGTTGATTTCAAGGGGAGTACAACTGAACCAATAAGGAACACTTTCAAAATGCCCACCTTTAGTGCACAGCTAGGGAACAAGCAGGAAAATCATAGTGGCACAGATACATGATTGCCAGCTCCAAGCATTCAAACATAATGCCCAAAAAGGATGAGATTTTTAAAAGATAATAACTTTGGTGGTCATATTGTTTGCCATCTGGAATCATATTCTTTAGAATTCATGTTTTCAGGCTCCTTCTGCCACGTGAGGACCGGAAACAGTGTCTTATTTAAATACAGCTCAGCGTCTCATTTAATCATGTGATCCCAGAATCTGGGCTTTAAGAACAGCACCAAATATTGCTAGACTTGTGACAAAATCATGAGAGTTGGCAACACCGTTAAAGCTTCTAAACAGGAAATCTCAGCAGACTGTTTCTGTTATTCTGTTTTCTCTTTTTAAATAATAATACTCCCACAATTATTTTATTTATAAAACACCCTCTTCTCAGCGTGCTCTGAGAGCAGTACATGAAGTACATTAAAAAAATAAAAGCTTTAGTGTTCCTTCCTCAACAAACTTTCAAAGAAAAAAATCTTTCTGTTATTGTCAAAGGATTTAGAATTCTATACATGATTTGGATTTGTCTGATAGGAACACTTACCTCTTAACCCACCTGTTTTTCACTCACAAACTCAAAGCACTTTCCAAAGAAGGTAGGAATCATTTGCCCCTAGTTTACAAATATAGAAACTGAGCACAAAGTGGTGAAATGAGTTGTCCAAGATATACCAGTAGGCCACTACCAGAGCCAGTCATGGAACCCAGGGTACCCTGAATTCCAAATCACAGCCCTGAACCACTCCCTGTTGCCTACTTCTAACAGATTACTTACTTATGCCATCTATATGTAAGTGCCAATAAAATCTAATTTAAATACACAGGTGTAACTTAGGCAGAGAGCAGTAAAGAAACAATCATGTCTGGTTTGATTCTTTTTTAATAAGGACACTATCACCTACTTGAAAAGAACACTGCCTATTGTAGCTGTTTGGAAATATGAAACACTAGTTGCTAATACAAGTCATAATTAAATGCAAAAGTCTGAATTTGATATTTGTTGTTGTCTAATGTTGTTTTTTAGCTCAAACTTCAAGACAGCCTCAAACCTGACACCTCTGGATCTTTCACGGAATAATCTTCTCCACTCTTGAATACAGATTTCTCTGACATAAAAAAAATATGGCTCAGATGTCACTATATATTGGTTTGAAATTTAACAAGCTTTTATCATTCACTGTTAGCATTAGCTTGGATCTCTTGGCTTGTTGGGAGTTAATTGCCAAAAGGTTTTATGATACCCCTAATTGGTTCAGTCATCTTTCTGCACCATGAACCCAACCAGACTGCCAGTATGCCCTGAACTCAAATAGAAGGTAAGAGCCCATCAGTTATTTAGTATGTGCTAGAAGCATACATTTTCTTTTTTGCTCCATGTGAAAATAGTTAACCACATGGAAAGGGTTCCACCCCTCCACTTTGCAAAATAGTGAAATTAAGTTTTCCGTACGGCTACCAGGGGACTGCAGTAAATTACCCCGGTAACAGAGTTTACATTGATTCTGAAAAAAAGCACTTGTCCATATGTAACAACGATAACCTTTTAGAAGGTTTGGAAAACAAATCTGACACCCCATTAAAAGGCAAATGATTTTTTCTCCACACAAGAAAAAGAAACTTTTAAAACATAGAAGGCTATTAATAAATAATGGGACTTTTTATAGGAAAGGCTGACATGAAAGCTTAAGCTATAAACTGTATCAGAGGCAGTATTTTGACTTGTGGGGTTTATTTGTCAAAGCAGTGAGATGGGAGCTCATTTTTATTAGCTGCACAAAAGATATTTTATTGAATGTCACATTGTAATTTGATTTTAAAAGGAATAGAAAAAATTACATTCTCAAATACATAATACTGCAAAAACATGATATTCATACTAACCACTAACACAATAAGGAGTAATAGAAGCCCTCCGAAATATACTCTAGTGCTCTATGAATGAGAGTATATATTTTCAATTTTCATGTACCAGAATCTTTATCCTGAATTCAACTTGAGCCTTAATTGTCAGAATTAAAAGTTATTTTGCCCCAAACATAATATATATACAAACAATTTTAAACTTTACAAAATTATATGAGTTAGATATTTCAAACTTTATTTTGATTTTTTTAATAATTTGATAAACTTTACCATGATGAGAAGACTAGTAATAAACAGTAGAGCATGACTGGGAATAAGAAGATCTACTATAGGCTGTGGTTTGTTCTTTACAACTGACTTGATAAAAAAAAACACTTTGGGCAAGTTATTTAAGCTATCGACAACATGCCTTCATTTTCTGATTTTGAATACCCGAAAGGTGGGGTGTCAGAATGATCTCGCAGTTCTGATTACAGTTCTGTCATATATGTCTGCTGAGACATAGGACAAGTCACACAAAACATTTAAACTAAAGAAGCAATAACTAAAATATAAAATCAGGTACAGGTTTGACCTCTCTACTCTGGCATTCCCTGTTCTGTAAATATCTATGGTCCAGAATGATTTTAGTTAACTGGATGCCCACTTATCATAGGCTGCAAGGGGTAGACGTGTTAGTCTGTACAAAAAAACAACAAATGGTCTGGTAGCACTTTATAGACTAACAAAACATGTAGATGAGATTTTGTGGGCACAGCCCACTTCTTCAGATAAAACTCCCAAAACTCCGGTCATCTGAAGAAGTGGGCTGTGCCCACGAAAGTTCATGATACCATCTAATATGTTTTGTTAGTCTATGACAGGGGTGTCCAAACTTTTTTCAAAAAGGGCTAGATTTGATGAAGTGAACATGCGTGAGGGCCGACCATTTTGCCTGACATTCTTTGAACCATTAAAATTAAATGCAAATTAATTATTTTATGCAAAGTTTATTGCAAATGGCATACTTTTCATTTCGTCACATGGATGACAAATCTAAACAGGTGTTAAATCACTCTGCCTTTCATATCTGAAGGCCAGATGAAAAAAAAATCCAGGAAGCTGAAATATATGTCAGGAACATTGTAAAGTACATTACATATTATTGGTAATAAAGGTTGTCTGTCAACTTTTAAGTTCAAAAAATATGAACAGGAACATATAACACCAAGTCTACATGTTGTGTCCAAATATATTTATAACCGATTTAGACCGACTGACATTAACTGAGATTTTACAATGTATTCATCTCAATACATATGGATTCGTTGGGGGCCATAAAAGATAGATATTGTCAAATTATCTGTGGGGCCGTATTAAACCAGAACATGGGCCGCAATTGGCCCGCAGGCCGGACTTTGGACATGCCTGGTCTATGAAGTGCTACCAGACCATTTGTTGTGTTTTCACTTATCATAGGTGTGGCCAAGTTTCCTGGTCCCATAAATTTACAGCCACCAGTCCTGGCTCTCAGTGTTCTGTGTTGTTATTTAGCTCTAATTTAACCCTAAATGTCTTCTAAGAGCCCAGTAAGTAGCAGAAATGTTGGTAATGATGCTAGGCAATATTGACCTTTTGTGGTTCAGCAAATTTTCTTGTTCAGCTCTGATCAACTCCCAAGTTTTCTGGATGAGAGAGGTTTAACCTGTAGGCCAATCTTTCTCAGCTCCAACAAAAAGAAACACACGAAAAAGATCTTGAGGCAATTATACATGTTTTAATTTACACTTGTACTAGACCTAAGCTACTAACTTAAAATATTTATTTTGTCATGGAGCTTAGCTGGTGTCACCCTCTGGCAACTATTAGAGCTCAGACACCCGGGTGGTGGATTCTTGCAAGGAAAAACAGAGGGGAAGAACACAGTAGCTTTGCAAAAATTACCTGAAAAGTGCAAGTAGAAGGATTTAAGCTAAGCTATGCTCCACGTATATCGCCACAATCAACAGGTTTAATCAAACCACAGTTGCTTAAAATTCTCCTGGACCAGCTCTGCATCTTAAAGGCTTGATCATTCTCCTTTCCCCATAATGGTCCAAGAAAAGTTCCTAGATACTATATATTTGGCAGAGGGATGTTAATGGGGGAGAAATTGGCTAAGCTGGAGGCAGTTGCTAGATATCAGGTATCCGCACCAGATCCAAGCTACCACTGCATTCATCTCTGGAACTTATTATATATTATTCTGTAATACATAGCAGCCAGAAACCCCAATGTCACAGATCTATTTTAAGAAGTTGTGTGCAAACACAATGAGACATACTCAATGTCTTGAAGAGCTTACAACCTATGAAGATTCTAGAGGGAAACACAAGAGAAAGAAAACAAATATTATTCCAGATTATAAAATGGGCCTGAAATTTTCAGATAGGATTTATAAAAGTACCTATGGAATTTATGAGTAAAGGTCCAATTGACTTGCAATTAAATTTGTGTTTCTAAGTCACTGTGGGTACGTCTACACTACAGTATTAATTTGAGTTATCTTAATTCAAAATAGTTAATTCGAATTAAGCTAATTCGAATTAACGTATCTACACACAAAATCTATTTCAAAATAGCATTTTGCTATTTTGAAATAGCGCATCCACACTGATGGGACACTGGATCACATTTAAGGACATTTGAAACCAGTTCCAGCAGGGCATTAGGTCAGTAGTTGCTTCATGTAGCTGCTGTCTGAAGCTATCATGTCAAACCAATCTGATAGCTTTCTTTAATAGAATAACGAGTCTTGTGGATAAGGGAGAAGTGATGGATGTGGTATACCTAGACTTTAGTAAGGCATTTGATACGGTCTCACATGATATTCTTATCAATAAACTAGGCAAATACAACTTAGATGGGGCTAATATAAGGTGGGTGCATAACTGGCTGGATAACCATACTCAGAGAGTAGTTATTAATGGTTCACAATCCTGCTGGAAAGGCATAACAAGTGGGGTTCCTCAGGGGTCTATTTTGGGACCGGCTCTGTTCAATATCTTCATCAACAATTTAGATATTGGCATAGAAAGTACGCTTATTAAGTTTGCAGATGATACCAAGCTGGGAGGGGTTGCGACTAATCTGGAGGATAGGGTCATAATTCAAAATGTCCTGGACAAATTGGAGAAATGGTCTAAGGTAAATAGGATGAAGTTTAAGAAAGACAAATGCAAAGTGCTCCACTTAGGAAGGAACAATCAGTTTCATACATACATAATAGGAAGCGACTGTCTGGGAAGGAGTATGGCAGAAAGGGATTTAGGGGTTATAGTGGACCACAAGTTGAATATGAGTCAGCAGTGTGATGCTGTTGCAAAAAAAGCAAACATGATTCTGGGATGCATTAACAGTTGTGTTGTGAGCAAGACACGAGAAGTCATTCTTCCTCTCTACTCTGCGTTGGTTAGGCCTCAGTTGGAGTATTGTGTCCAGTTCTGGGCACCGCATTTCAATAAAGATGTGGAGAAATTGGAGAGGGTCAAGAGAAGAGCAATGAGAATGATTAAAGGTCTAGAGAACATGACCTATGAGGGAAGGCTGAAGGAATTGGGTTTGTTTAGTTTAGAAAAGAGAAGATTGAGGGGGGACATGATAGCAGTTTTGAGGTATCTAAAAGGGTATCATAAGGAGGAGGGAGAAAACTTGTTCATCTTGGCCTCTGGGGATAGAACAAGAAGCAATGGGCTTAAACTGCAGCAAGGGAGGTTTAGGTTGGACATTAGGAAAAAGTTCCTAACTGTCAGGGTGGTCAAACATTGGAATAAATTGCCCAGGGAGGTTGTGGAATCTCTATTTGTGGAGATATTTAAGAGTAGGTTAGATAAATGTCTATCAGGGATGGTCTTGACAGTATTTGGTCCTGCCATGAGGGCAGGGAACTGAACTTGATGACCTCTCGAGATCCCTTCCAGTCCTTGTATTTTATGATTCTATGATTCCACCCCCAACTCCTTCTCCTTTCCCCTCTCTAACCCCCTTCCTGATATAAGATAAAAACACCCGTATTGCCACAAAAAACTTTATTTAACATAACTGGGGTGGAGGGAGGAGGAGAATGAGGGCAGGAGAGGGGAGCGGGGAAACCTGGGAGGAGGGAGTTGGAAGGGGGAGGCAAGGGGAGGAAGGAGGAGAGGAAGCTCAGGATTGGGGGTCTTGCTGGCCCTCCTGTCTCCCAGCACTGTGGGTGCAGGGGCCTCAGTGTCCCCGGGGAGAGTGAGTATGGAGGGTGGGGCAGGAGGAATGGGGGGGGGAGCGGAAGAAGAGGGAGCGGGAGCAGGAGTGGGAGGAGGAGCGATAGCTGGGGCGGCCGCAGGGGCTAGAGCAGCAGGAAGCAGCAATCTTTGCATCAGGATCTGTAGGTGCTCGCAGATGGCACGCCCTGCTCCTGCAGCTCCTGCAAGCTCTCCCGCCGCAGCTTCAGGTCTTCTTGCACCCAGTGCTCCTGGCTGTGGATCTGCCTTCCCAGTAACCCCAAGTGCTGCCGCTGGTACTCCTTCTGGTTCCGGGTGTGCCTGTTGGCACGGGTGCGGGTGGACATTCCAGGTGGGATGGTGCACTCTGCACTCGCAGGTGGTGCAGCTGTGGTGAAACAAGAGAAGTGGTCAATTCTCCCTGGGGACACAGTGGGTGAAACCCAGCCCCCCTCCGCAAGGTGAGGATGGCAGGTCTCCGCATCATCATGTCCTGCTATCCCCGGGAGTGTGAGCTGGCCCAGGACTGCACCCCAGCCCCTGTGCTGTCTGTAGTGTAGTATGGGGGGGGACAGGTGGAGGGGAGATGTGCTCTGACTCTGTGTAGAGGGGGCATCTGGAGGGAGGGCAATGTGCAGTGTCTCTCCCCAGGTTCAGGAGCCTGTCATGTGCCTTACGCGTAGATGTGAGCGGGGAACAGGTCAGGGCGCCTGCATGGCACCTAGCTGGGGCCACATGTCCCATCTGATATGGCAGCTGCACAGGTTGCCAACTGCTCCGTGGTCAGCAAGGCCCATGCACCCGGTCCCGGGGCTCCCTCTCCCCCCTGCCACCCCGCATAAGGGGGCCATGATGACACTCACATGTGGAGGCCTCCCCAGCCTCGGATGAGACCGTTGACGGGCTCTCTGGGATGGCTCGGGGGTCCTGGGTACAGGGCATGCTCCCTGCAGCCTCCTGTGGCTCCTGGCCATCGTCCTCCGCCTCTTCCTCCTCTTCCCCTGTGTCAGGGGCAGGTCCCTCTGCCCCGGGGTCAATGACTACCGGGGGGGCACGGTCCATCTGACCCCCCAGGATGCAGTCCAGGGCCTCGGACTGTGGGCAGGTGTCGAGGTGAGCCCCTGGTTGGGAGTCCCCGGCATAGGCCTGCTGCAACTCCTTTATTTTTGTCCACACCTGCTCCTGGGTGTGGATGTGGCCTCTGGTGGCCAGGCTGGCAGCCATGTGGCTGTAAATAGCCACATTCCTATGCTTAGTGTGGAGATCGTGGCCATTGGACGCCTCGCCCCAAACCTCAATGAGGTCCAAGATCTCCACACTAGACTATATAGCTTGCCTTTTGACGCCCCTGGTAGGCTCCTGGGAGCTGCCAGCCTGGTCCTGGGGAGCGGTGGAGGGCTGGGTGGAAGAGGGTTGCTGGCTCATGCTGTGCCAGGTGCACGGTTTGCTGGCTGTGTGCTGGCAGGCTTGCAACTGGCACAGGAACTCTGGCCAGAGTCTGCCCCTTTAAGGGCATCGGGGCTGGGAGGGGGGCAGAAGAGTTTTCCTGGTTTGGCCCAGAGTGGCCACCAGGGCTCCCTGGAAAGGGCTGGAGGCCCCCTATTTCGAATTAAGTGTCTACACAGCACTTAATTGGAAATAGATATTTTGAATTTGGCTTTACTCCTTGTAGAATGATGTTTACCAAATTCGAATTAAGTGCTCCGCTATTTCGAATTAATTTTGAAATAGTGGTTTGCATGTATAGCCGCTATTAAAGTTAATTCGAAATAACGGCTGTTATTTCGAATTAACTTTGCAGTGTAGACATACCCTTAGGTACTTTTGAAAATTTCCCACTCAGAATAAATAATGTGTGCACTACATGTATGTTAAAAGTCCCATGAAAATTAATAAGGATCAACCAAATAGGACTGCATAGAAATTCAATGGGTCTCTGTAGAAAGTTATCCTAGTGAGAAAAAAAGGGTCAAAGGGATTTAGGGGCACAAGTCACATTGAAATTCTCATGCTCCCAAGTTCTTTACATGATATTGAAAATCTAAAAAAGAATGGTTTGATTTTCATATTTATTTGCAACCACCTGTAGGTTCTATGGTAGAGAATTAAATCTCCAATTAATTCTACAAGATGAGCAAAAATAGCCCATAAAGTCTATTTTCTGCTCAAATCTATGTGAAAGCTTGGCCTTGGCCCAGAAGAAAATGAAAAAAAGAACACAGCATTAATAAATATTGTAAAAGTTAAAAACATGATGCCTCTCACATGGCTCATACCACCATTCTGAACTAGCTGGTCTCACTGAAGCAGAGAACAGGCTTCCACACTCCCCAATAGCTGGAAGACATCCCTTCTAGGCCATTGTGGTTGTCTGATGCTGTCAGGGCATAGTCCCTCAGGAGGCATGTGTGTCTCAGAGGCAGGCCACAACTAGTGACTGGAATAAACCATCTGGACTAGAACAGCATGCTGTACACATGCTTATTCCTTTGTCCTGTGTCTCTATATGGCTTCATGGTAGAGCAATTTTCAAATGCTGTGTCACTGTTTTAACTGCAATTGCTATATAGCCACACCTCTACCAGTCTGACCAACATATACTAGCAGTGCCGGACCGAGCCATACTTGCATCCCGGCAAGTGGGCGCGCGGCGCATACGTAGCCCCGCCCCCGGGCACGCAGCACCTGATTGACATGGTAAGGAGTGCCATGCCCCCGGGCGCATGCCGCATGCACAGCCCAGCCCCAGGCACGTGGCGCCCCATACCACTTCAATCAGGCACCCCCCATAGGTTGGCGCCCCAGGCAGCTGCCCAACTAGCCCCCCCCCCCTTAATCCGGCCCTGTATACTAGTATGTTTTCCCGTTGTTAGTTAATATATCCTAACTGTTACTGGGCATGAAAAAGTGCATAGAGTAAACTATAGAATTCAGATGCCCCGCTGACTCCACCAGTGTCCCCAGTGAGTCTCCCTGGGTATGTCTACACTACAAAGGTAGTTCGAACTAACGGACGTTAGTTCGAACTAACTTTCATAGGCGCTACACTAGCGCTCCGTTAGTTCAAATTTAATTCGAATTAGCGGAGCGCTTAGTTCGAACTAGGAAAACCTCATTTTACGAGTATTAAGCCTAGTTCGAACTAGCTAGTTCGAATTAAGGGGTGTGTAGCCCCTTAATTCGGACTAGTGGGAGGCTAGCCCTCCCCAGGTTTCCCTGGTGGCCACTCTGGCCAACACCAGAGAAACTCGTCTGCCCCCCTCCCAGCCCCGGACCCCTTAAAGGGGCACAGGCTGGCTACAGTGCCCGTGCCAGGTGCAAGCCTGCCAGCATCCAGCTAGCAGACCCTGCACCTGGCACAGATCGAGCCACCCACCCGATGCCCCCGAGCCCTCCCCCTCTTCCTGGGACCAGGCTGGTGGCTCCCGGAAGCTTGCCCGGGACCGCAAGAGGCGGGCACCCGCTTGGGCTAGTGCGGACATCGTGGACCTTGTCCACGACCTCCACACTAGGCACAGGAAAGTGGCCAGCTAGGGCAGGAGAGCTGCCAGCCTGGCCACCCAGGAGCAGGTGTGCATGAAAATCAAGGTGGTCCACTGAGACCCCCGACCCTGAGCCCTGAGCTTACAATGGCCGTCCTGGGTCAGACCAAAGGTCCATCTAGCCCAGTAGCCTGTCTGCCGACAGCGGCCAACCCTAGGGACCCTGGAAGGGATGGACCGGAGACAGTGACCAAGCCATTTGTCTCGTGCCATCCCTCTCCAGCCTTCCACAAACCACCACTCCTACCCCCTGGCTAATAGCACTCCATGGACCCAACCTCCATGACTTGATCTCACTTCCTTTTAAACTCTGTTCTAGCCTTCACAGCCTCCTGCAGCAAGGAGTTCCACAGGTTGACTCTTCGCTTTGTGAAGAACAACTTTCTGTTACTAGTTTGAAGCCTGCTACCCATTCCTTTCCTTTGGTGTCCTCTAGTCCTTCTTTATGGGAACTAATGAAGAACTTTTCTGTATGCATCCTCTCCATCCAACTCCTGCTTTTAGAGACCTCTATCCTGTCCCCCCTCCGTCTCCTCTTTTCTAAGCTGAAAAGACCCAGTTTCTTTAGCCTCTCTTCATATGGGACCTGTTCCCAACCCCTGATCATTTTAGTTGCCCTCCCCTCTCCCAGCCTCTTTCTTCCCTTCTCCCACCTCCTTTTCCCTGTCTCTTCCCCTCTCCCACCTTCTTTTCCCAGTCTCCCCAAGTTTTTTTCAATAAAGACAGATTCCATTTTTGAACACAATTGTCCTTTATTTTGTATATCAAGAAGAGGGGCTAGGGAAGGGTAAGTGGAAGGAGGTGAGGATGGAATGGGGTACGTCCCCCCGATGGGGAGGACTGGGCTGGCTCTGCAGGCTTCTGGGGGTGGAAGCTCTCCTGCAGCCCCCCAATTGCCCCCTCTCCCCAGATGGCAGCCTGCGGCAAGTGCAGCCGGTCTGTTGGCCGAGTGCTGTGATGTGCCCAGTGTGGGTACTCCGGGCAATCCAAGCCAGGACTGCTTTGCAAGCAGGACACCCCTGAGAACTGTCTGTCTGGGGTGGGGGTCGGGACCCTTTAAGCGCAGCCCTCGGCTAGCCTGAGACAGCATCTCCACGCTCTAAGCCCTCCTCTGATGCCCTGCCGGCACTGCTTCCGGCCATCCTTAAGCCTGGTTCAGGGTCCACTTAATGTGGACATGCTAGTTCGAATTAGCAAAACGCTAATTCGAACTAGTTTTTTAGTCTGGATGCGTTAGTTCGAATTAGCTTAGTTCGAATTAACGAATTCGAACTAAGTTAGTTCGAATTAGCGCTGTAGTGTAGACATACCCTCTCTCTCTGCCTTTTCTCATCATTCTTGTTAGGGCAAACACATGCCAGATTCCCTGTAAAAGCTACTCTTGGTTTATACATAACTCAAGCTATAACTAGCTTGCATGTGCGTAATTTGTCTTGAGAGATTCAGCACAGAGACCGTGGACGCTTATCCCTGGCATAACTGGCCAATCTTTATACACCCATGTTTCAAAATGCACATGCTCTGGGTTCACCAAACTACCCCTTTAGAAATCTCTGGGAATGTGCTTCTCACTTCTATCCCACAGAAATTATGACAACATCCCTATGCAACTGAGAATGTAAACTTTACCTCTGTTTGCGTCCGCTGCCTGATCTGCAGAATGGGATAAGATAAAAATATACATCCAGCTCACAGTTGTATTATTGGGATCAGGCACCATTTGTATGGCACTTAAAGAACTTTAAATAGCTCTATAAAAATGCAAAATATTATTGCAATCCTCTTTGGCGTTATCAAATCTAGGGGGTTAGTTAAGCTGTATAATCAAGTATAAAAACAGAAATTCCTAAGAGAAAAATAGCAATTCCTAAGCCTCACCAGTTTTTGAAATTCTTCAGATGGTGACTGGGATCTCAAATAGCCATGCTCCTTGTTTGATTTATCAAAAGCATTGGCACCGAACTCAATTTATTTTAATTATATACTTTAATTATTAGTATACCATTGTTCCAGTTCTGTGTCAGCCGACATTCTATAGAAGGAGGAGGTAGACAACAGGTGTTCTGAGTCACACCACAGGCACAGTCCAATTGCTGTTCATTCTGAGCATGTCCTTCTCTTCCACCCTGACATGTAACCAGGGAGAGTGTGTAGGGAGTGATCAAAAGGTGAGGATGGTTATGGGATAGCCTGTTCATGCCTGGTCCTCATCAATTCCTTCTGCTTAGCAGACAGTTTTTGTGAAGGATACAATTACTTCTGCACATTTGTACACGTGTCTATAAATTCTCACCAAAAAATAGCTGCCAGTGATGAGGATGCTTTGCACAGGAATGCAAGTTATCCTAAACCAAACATCACTGAAGGCAACAAAAGTCCTTCCCCAATGGAAGCTGGCCTGGACCTTGTGTGATTCAGGTTTTGTAGCACTGAAGCATTTTATTTTTGTAGCATTGTATTTTAATTTGCATGGAACCCTCAGAGTACTCCATTTTCAGTGGAACTAAAAAAATAACTCAATACTTTCCTTCAGCTGTGTTAATAATTATATTCAGACCTTTTGCAATCTGAGCAGTCTGGCTATTTTTTCATCCTGTTGAAATTCATGCTATCAGAATTACATTGTGTATTATTCTTTATCCCATGTAATATTAGATACATTTTATTTTTTATAATTTCTACTGCTTTTTTAGCTAGTTTAACAAAAGTTAGTGTTCATTAAGCAGGAATATTGCTTTCAAAAATGAAGTGTTCCTCTGTCATATGAGTACTATTAAAAATGTCTCCTTTTGATGTACAACCCTTTAAATCTCTTTCTATATGTGAAAGTCATCTGGCCCTAAAAAGCAGGGATACTTATTTGGGGTTTTTTTACAACCTGCAGAGAATAAAACTATTAAATACTTCTAGTTCTTCAAAGATTGATTTATTATCAGTTCCAAAAACATGCCTTTTCATTTGGAAAGTCATTTGCTCAGTTATGATTACATATAAACAGCTGCTAAGGGTCAAGATAGGCCATAGTGCTTGTTACTGCTTGCACTCCTTATGAGTTTAGCTCCATGTGGCTAGTATGGGTGTCCTGGGATTCCAGAGTCTGTACTGATTACCAGCAAAAGCCTCTTTAAAAGTCAGCAGAAGCAGTCTAGGGATTAATGGTGCCAAGGCAGTATGAGGCATTATAGCAATGCCTGAGGTCATAAAGTGAGCAATGACAATTGTCCTGTATCATTCTAAGAGTTATTTAGCATCACACACAAGTAAAAAGGAGACTTGGGATCAAAAAGAGACTATCATCTAATATGAAGGGGTTTTTTTTCCCAGATAGGTAGCATGTCTTAGTTACACTAACTGTATAAACTTTATTCTGGAGCATTGCACCTCTTAGCTAGATTTTTTTAAGCAAGTTACTTATAGAAAGAAAGGAAGGGAGGTTAATATTTTCATAGCTATTTGATTTGTCACTTAGGATATTAGGAAATCACAAAATTGTAGATATGTTAGGTATAAAAAGTATACAGTAGCCTCAAGCCCTGGGGAAAACTATATTAACTATTAGATATATGAAGAGTGGGGTTCTAACTCACAAATTTTTCATCTCTAGAGGTATAAGATCAAATCCTGCCTGAGGTAAAAAAAAATTAAAAAAGATTTGTGGCTCTCATCCCTGGCACATGAATGCATCACAGAGGATTGACATTCTGTACTGAAAATACGGGGATGGAGCTGAAGATGTATTCAGGATTCTTGAGCTATGATCATTTGAATGAGAAAGATTTCAAAGCCCACTGCAAATTCTCTTGAAGTTACACCAAGGATGACTCTGACCTTCAGAGCAGGATTTTGTAAACTACATTGATGCATAGCAACATATTTCACCACAACAAAAATATACTTTTTTAAAAGTGCCTTAAGACTATTCTCCAAATGAGGCAGCATCTCTCCAAATGAGAGAGACTTGGCAGATCTACAAATCAGAACTGAGATGCATTAGTAGAGCTTGTGCAGGGAAATCTTCCCAGTGACAGTCCATGCTGTTCAGACTCACAGTGCTCAAGCAAATAATTAGCTATTCTGAACACCAGTAAAGACCTTTAAATCAGGGATGGGATTTTCAAAAGCACCTACATAACTTTGGATCCGGCATTCTATTGACTTTCAATGGGACTTGGGCTCTTAAGTCACTTGGGTGCTTTCAAGAGTCCCATCTGCTCGGTGAGTGCTTGAACTCCTTGGTGGAATGCCCTTTGAGGAGCCAAATGTGCATTAATTTGTGCATGAAACACTCCAAGTCAAAATCAGTTTGGAATCACAAAGAATTGTGAGCTTATAGTTGATCTGTAGGTCATTCATATTTTCATGCATAATTTTAAATATGGGTTGACACAAATCATTACCAAAAGCATTCCAGAGTTCAAGTGGAAAGAACCCAGATATCACTTCTATATTCAAGAGGCCTGTATACTATTCAGCTGGTTCTCTATACTCCAACTTTAGCTTCTCCAAGTAACATGTCTTATAAGGTGGTGAGGTACGGTCTCATCTCATGTGGCAGGTCATAGAGAAACAAGTAGAGCTATGATAACTAGATAGTACCAACAAGCCCACTAGCTTAGCAGACCTAAACTAAAGTCAGGTGACAGAGGAAGGAAAGAGCATAAAGGAGAGGAGAGAAACCAAAGAAAGGCTGTAATGAAAGAAAAGAAATTTGCATGAAAAATTTGCATTGTCTCCAGAACCTCCAAAATTACCACCAGAGTCACAGTTGTATGTGCACATGCAAACACTACTAACTAAGGAAAATGGTATGTGTTGTAGATGGATGTGCTATGCTATACAGGGTATGTCTAGACTACATGGCTCTGTTGATGGAGCCATGTAAAATAGTTTACTCGGCATAGTCAAAGAAGCGGGGATTTAAATAATCCCTGCTTCATTAAAATAAAAATGGCCACCGCGCTGTGCCGACGGTCAGCTTATCTGGCACAGCCCGGCAGTCTAGACGTGGCGCGGTTGACAAGGGAAGCCTTTGTCAACCACTTCGGTATGCCTTGTGAAACGAGGTTTACCGGAGCAGTTGACAAAGGCTTCCCTTGTCGACCGCGCAGCATCTAGACTGCCGTGCTGTGCCCGATAAGCTGATTGTCAGCACGGCGTGGTGGCCATTTTTACTTTAATGAAGTGGGGATTATTTAAATCCCTGCTTCTTTGACTATGCCGAGTAAACTATCCGTTGATGGAGCCATGTAGTCTAGACATACATAGAGAACTCTGCACACAGGACTAGGACCAACTCCTACTGAAGTCAATGGAAAAGCTTCCAGAGATGTTAATGGGCAAGGGATCAGTCCCATATGGTGTGAAAGTGATTTGGAGCAGGAAAGCTAACTAGCAGCTACTGGAGTGACCTTAGGAGAGGGGAAGGAAATCTCCTACAAAGCAAGAGAAGAGGAAAGGATGGGGAGAGTAACTGTTGGGGAGGGGGTGTTTATCCCCTTAGCGTTTGGACTTCCCCGGCAATTACTGTCCCCATGTGTTGGCCCCTCCATCAGGTCTCTATGAGGGTCTCTGTGGCCCGACTCCAAAAGTATGTGTCCCTCTATTAGAGCATATACAGCCCTTGAGGCCTAGTCACCAGGAAGCCTCTCCTGGCCAGGGGATGATTAGTCCAGGGAAGGAAAAAAGGTGGCAGGGGGACCCGGGCTCTCCCTCTCCACCAGGTCCCAGCCCAGGGCCCTATAGGCAGAGACAATCGCTCCTACCTGCTCAGTGGGGATTCCTGCCGCTGCACACCGAGCCCCTTGGTTAGTCCTTTGCCCTGGGCTGCTTCCTACTGCGCCCTGGCACCCTTGTGGGCTACTTGCCTCCGGAGCCGGTCCTCAGCTGAGGCTGGAGGTGGTAGGTGGTAGTGGCTGCCGGCGTTGCTCCTGGGATGGCTGTGGCTGCCGGCTCTGCTGCGACTGCGAGGGCGGCTTCAGCTATTGCAGGAATAATGAGGGAGAGAGATGCATGCAGACCTCCTCTTTCCCCCACTGCCCCCCCTAAATGCAGGGCTCCCTCCACTTTTATGCTCTGGCTCCGCTGGGCACATGCCCAGCAGGACTGGATGGGCGGGGCCTTCTCAGCCAGCTGGGCCTGGGCTACTCTCTGCCCTCCAGTGTGGAGCCTCTCTGCCCCATCACAATAGCCTTTGAAACTAATATTTCTAAAACAAACACTTAGTGTTTCAGCCACAGCTTCTGTTCTTGCTACCCTCAAACTGACATGAAACAATAACCTCTGCAAACAGGTAGGTGATAGTCTTAATTGGAATGAGAGTGACATAGGTTTTGCTCTTCCTGACTATCATTTTAGGATACAACCTGGGAACTTCAAAGCTAAAACCTAAGTTTCTGTACCTCGAGCTAACAAGTCCCCTAATAGTATCAAGTATGGAGGGGGATGTATAACACCAACTGAAAAATAGGCTGCACTTGTACATCCACATTTAAATGGGATGTAACACTGGTATTTTGATCTGCTCCAAGAAATTGCCATTTGTTGGACAGTCCCCTAATGATATATAGAGAGGTGTCTATAGGCCCACATTTCGGCTTTTTGACAACTATCAAATTTTTTACAATACAACATTTGTTTTCGTTCTGCATTGGCATAGAAAAACCCCTTTCAAGTGTTTTCATGAATGGAATTGTGTTGAAATGACTGTTTTCAGATGTAAAATTCAAGTTTTAAAAATGACACTTTCTGGTTACCCTGGGCCAGGAGCAATACTTGGGAGGAGCATACATGGTCACACACCCCTTCCTAAAAGGGCAAGGCTGGACAGAGGCAAAAGGGAAAAGACAGGGCCGGAGCATTTCCTTTTCCGGTTTTAGCCACGCTACCTGCCTGGCTGTCGGTCAGATGCAATGCAGTGTCTTTTGGAGGCAATAAATAGTTTTAGCCAGTAACTTTTTTTTCATATAAATATTTGCCTTTTCTCATTATATTTGACTTTTAATAGCACTTCCTTTTGGACCATGCTTTATGGCCATGAGTTGGAGAGCGAACAATTTGGTTGAGTAGCAGGACAGTATTTGTGTTATTGGAAGGCTGTGATAGGGATGTTGGAACAGGCTAGATTATCTGTGCATCCCAGATGTAATCAAAAGAAATCTAATTTCATCCCACACAGACAATCGGTATGATCAGGATCCTACCAAATTCATGGCCATGAAAAATGTGTCATGGACCACAAAAATCTGGTCTCCCTCCTCTACCATGAAATCAGATCTTTTGTGGGCTTTTACCCTGCACCATGCAGATTCACAGGAGAGATTAACATTTCTCAAATTGGGGTTTTAACTCAAAAGGAAATTGCAGAGGGTCACAAGGTTATTGTAGGGGAAGTTGTGGTATTGACACCCTTACTTCTGCATTGCTTTCAGATACGAGTGGCTGGAGGGCAGCAGCTGTTAGCCAGGCATCCAGTTCTGAAAGCAGTATCCCACTAGCAGCAGTGTAGAAGAATGGCAATACGATACCGTGTTGTCCTTACTTCTGCACTGCTGCTGCCTTCGGAGCTGGGCTCCCAGCCAGCAGCCACTGCTCTCCAGTTGTTGAGCTTCAAAGGCTGCACTACCTTAACCGCAGCACAGACATAAGGGTAACAGTAGCACAATCCCCCACCCCCACACAATAACTTTGCCACCGTGCCACAACTGCTTTATGAGGCAAGACTTCTACAATTACAACACTATGAAATTTCAAATTTATATAGCTGAAATCATGAAATGTATTATTTGTAAAATCACATGACCATGAAATTGACCAAAATGAGTCATGAATTTGGTAGGGCCTAAGTATGACATTTGTCTTCCTGTTTTCTGGTCCTCAGCTAGCTACACTAAACTGGCCAAATTCCTTTTGAGGCATTACAGCAAAAGTGAGTCTTGAGAAGGAATTAGTTAAAAGAGAAGGTGGTAGCAGACAGGATCAGTTGGGGGAGGACATTAGTTAATACGGTGGCTTTATTCTGCACTGTAACATTATTATAGAAATGCTACCAAGTATTGTTCCCCTTTGGAACTTGATGGTCACAATGAATGTCTTGAGAAAACGACAGTGCCCTGACAGAAACAAACTGGTGTACCAAGAAGATTAGGACACTTAAAGGACTCTGTTCAACATTGTCAGTATGACTTAATCTTGTTCCCATCATCTCCTAACCCCAGAAGAGAGGACAGTAATAATAACTGAGAAACATTGAAGGCCAGACCTTTCTGTTTGTGGCTTTCAATATCAGAACTAGAACATACTGGTTGGTGCTTTACTGACTTTGTGACATTGCTGACTTTGTGACATTGCCTTTTTATTCCTCTATTGGGAGTAAGCTGGTTAATATAAAAATTATTAGATCCTACAAATACACAATTCTGTCATGTAGACAATATTTTGAACTCTAGCTATTTGAGATTTTGCTAATGTCATACAAATATGACTGAACTTACAGTCTTTTTCAAACTGCAATGTGTTTGGTAAGAACAGAAAGTGTCCTGAATTATTTTATGTGGTCCTGATATTGCAAACACCTAGACATGTGTAATTTTACTCATACATGTAGTTCATTTTAAATCAATGAGGTTACCTTCTTGAGTAAAACTGTGCTAATATTTAAATGTTCCTACAACCAGAATTAGTGTTAGTATTTTTTTCTTTATTAATGTCTATTGTTCCCTAGTTTTAAGAATAAAAAATAGAAACAACTAGTTTAAACAAAACTGAGGCCATGATTATTGTTTATTAAAAGCCTAAGCTAAAAAAGTATTGAAAAATATATATAAAATTAAGTGTTCATGTAAGTATACAGGCAGTCCCCGGGTTACGTACAAGATAGGGACTGTAGGTTTGTTCTTAAGTTGAATCTGTATGTAAGTCGGAACTGGCGTCCAGATTCAGACACTACTGAAACTGACCGCCAGTTCTGACTTACATACAGAATCAACTTAAGAACCCCAGGCGTCCCCAAGTCAGCTGCTGCTGAAACTGATCAGCAGCTGATTCCAGGAAGCCCCGGGCAGAGCAACTCTGCCTGGGGCTTCCTGTAGTCAGCGCTGGTCAGTTTCAGCAGAAGCTGACTTGGGGACGCCTGGGGCAGAGCAGCTGGGGTGCTACTGGACCAACCCAGCAGCACCCCATCTGCTCTGCCCCAGACGTCCTGATTCAGCCGCTGCTGAAACTGACCAGCAGCGGCTGAATCAGGACCTGAGGCAGAGCAGCTGGGGTGCTGCCGGGTTGGTCCAGTAGTGCCCACGGGCGCTGCAGGACCAATCGGCAGCGCCCCAGCTGCTCTGCCCCAGAGTCCAAAACAAAAGCCTGGTCTGCTGGGGGGGGAGCACACTAGCTGCGCCCCCCCCCCCAGCAGACCAGAGACACGGGGAGCAGAGCCGCAGCGGCAGCAGGGTGCCGCGCCTCTGAGGCTTTGCTCTGGCAAAGCCTCAGAGGCGAGGGACCCTGCCATGGCTGCGGCTTCAGTCTGGGTGCCTGTGGTCTGCTGGGGACGGTCCCCAGCAGACCACAGGCACCCTGACTGAAGCCGCAGCCGCGGGGGGGTCCCGCGCCTCTGAGGCTTTGCCAGAGCAAAGCCTCAGAGGCGTGGGGAACCGCCGCTGCTGCCGCTTTGACTGAAGCGGCAGCAGCGCGGGTTCCCCGCGCCTCTGAGGCTTTGCTCTGGCAAAGCCTCAGAGGCGCGGGACCCCCCCGCGGCTGCGGCTTCAGTCCGGGTGCCTGTGGTCTGCTGGGGACCATCCCCAGCAGACCACAGGCACCGGGTCTCAAGGGGCAGCAGCAGCGGTTCCCGCGCTTCTGAGGCTTTGCTCTGGCAAAGCCTCAGAAGCGCGGGAACCCGCCCGGTGCCCCTGGTCTGCTGGAGACGGTCTCCAGCAGACCAGGGGCACCGGAGCAGCTTACGAACGGGGCTTTCTCGCCCCGACTTCCGGGGCGAGAAAGCTCCATTCGTAAGTGCGGATCCGACATAAGTCGGATCCGCGTAAGTCGGGGACCGCCTGTAATTCTGAATGCTGTTTTAGAGTTGTGAAATATAACAACATATTGTCCTTCTTTTGTGATGACATTGAGTAATAAATAATACTGAAAGAATGAAAGTTTAATATTAGGTTCCTTAGTCATATCCAGAATTTGGGTCATCTCTGTTAGGAAACAGAAAACTGAAAATGCCATGAGAGTGTCTGAACTTTGGAAGCATACTACAACAATTAGAGACTGAACTATTAGTTTCAGCCAGTTTTTCAAACTCTGATGAATGGAGATACAAACACTGCCAACTGGCAAACAGTTCCTACCATTGACATAAACGAGAGACATATTTGTAATAAAAGCATAAGTTTATAGAAAGAGATTAGATGTTTATTATAGAGTGCACAGGAAATAAAAAATCTTGAGGTTCAAACAAGCAAGAGAAATAAATGGAATTTTAGTTTCTCTCTGTTCACAGTGAGCTGATGCAGAACTGCATAGCCATCAAATGTACTAGAATCTAAGTCCTAAGGGAACATCTACAAGGCAGCATTATTTTGGAATAACTGACATTATTTCAAAATAAAATAATGCGTGTCTACACTGTAAGCCATTATTTCAAAATAATGTCGAACTGCGGGTATGTCTACACTACAATGTTAGTTCGAACTAACAGACGTTAGTTCGAACTAACATTCATAGGCGCTACACTAGCGCTCCGCTAGTTCGAATTTGAATTGAACTAGTGGAGCGCTTAGTTCGAACTAGGAAAACCTCATTTTACAAGGATTAAGCCTAGTTCGAACTTACTAGTTCGAATTAAGGGGTGTGTAGCCCCTTAATTCGAACTAGTGGGAGGCCAGCCCTCCCCAGGTTTCCCTGGTGGCCACTCTGGCCAACACCAGGGAAACTCTATGCCCCCCTCCCGGCCCCGGACCACTTAAAGGGGCACGGGCTGGCTACGGTGCCCGTGCCAGGTGCAAGCCTGCCAGCACCCAGCCAGCAGACCCTGCACCTGGCACGGCACAGAGCCACCCACCCGATGTCCCCCAGCCCTCCCCCTCTTCCCAGGACCAGGCTGGCGGCTCCCGGGAGCTTGCCCGGGACCACAAGAGGCGGGCACCTTCCTGGGCTAGTGTGGACATCGTGGACCTTGTCCACGATCTCCGCACTAGGCACAGGAAAGTGGCCGTCTAGGGCAGGAGAGCTGCCAGCCTGGCCACCCAGGAGCAGGTGTGCATGAAAATCAAGGGGGTCCACTGAGACCCCCGACCCTGAGCCCTAAGCTTACAATGGCCGTACTGGGTCAGACCAAAAGTCCATCTAGCCCAGTAGCCTGTCTGCCGACAGCGGCCAACCCTAGGGACCCTGGAGGGGATGGACCAAAGACAGTGACCAAGCCATTTGTCTCATGCCATCCCTCTCCAGTCTTCCACAAACTTTGGGCAGGGACACCACTCCTACCCCCTGGCTAAGACTACTCCATGGACCCAACCTCCATGACTTGATCTCACTTCCCTTTAAACTCTGTTCTAGTTGTAGCCTTCACAGCCTCCTGCAGCAAGGAGTTCCACAGGTTAACTATTTGCTTTGTCAAGAAGAACAACTTTCTCTTACTAGTTTCAAGCCTGCTACCCATTCCTTTCCTTTGGTGTCCTCTAGTCCTTCTTTATGGGAACTCAGGAAGAACTTTTCTGTATGCACCCTCCCCACCCAACCCCTGCTTTTAGAGACCTCTATCCTGTCCCCGCTCCATCTCCTCTTTTCTAAGCTGACCAGTCCCAGGCTCTGTAGCCTCTCTTCATCTGGGACCTGTTCCCAACCCCTGATCATGTTAGTTGCCCTCCCCTCTCCCAGCCTTTCTCTTCCCCTCTCCCACCTCCTTTTCCCAGTCTCCCCCAGTTTTGTTCAATAAAGACAGAGTCAATGTTGGAAGAAACGTTATCTTTATTTTGTACATCAGGAAGTGGGGCTAGGGAGCGGTAAGTGGAAGGAGGTGAGGGAGGAATGGGGTACGAGCCCCCGATGGGGAGGACTGGGCTGGCTCTGCGGGCTTCTGGGGGTGGAAGCTCTCCTGCAGCCCCCCAATTGCCCCCTCTCCCCAGATGGCAGCCTGCGGCAAGTGCAGCCGGTCTGATGGCCGAGTGCTGTGATGTGCTCAGTGTGGGCACTCCGGGCACTCCAAGCCAGGACTGGTTTTCAAGCAGGGCACCCCTGAGAACTGTCTGTCCGGGGTGGGGGTCAGGTCCCTTTAAGCGCAGCCCTCGGCTAGCCTGAGACAGCAGCTCCACGCTCTAAGTCCTCCTCTGATGCCCTGCCGGCACTGCTTCCAGCCAGCCTTAAGCCCTGTTCAGGGTCCACTCAATGTGGACATGCTAGTTCGAATTAGCAAAACGCTAATTCGAACTAGTTTTTAGTTCTAGATGCGTTAGTTCGAATTAGCTTAGTTCAAATTAACTAATTCGAACTAAGTTAGTTCGAACTAACTCTGTAGTGTAGACATACCCTGGAGGACTTCTTACTCTGACTCCTGTAACCCTCATTTCATGAGGAGTCAGGGAAGTCAAAGGAAAAGTGTTCTTCCTTCGACTTCCTGCTGTGTAGACAACGTCAAAAACCAAATGAAGCTATTTCGACTTCAGCTATGCAATTGACATGGCTGGGGTTGTGCATCTTAATTCCATGTTTGTCCTGCAGTATAGACATGCCCTAAGACTTTATCCATATTTTAAAGGTTTTGTTTCTCATTTTGCCTTTCTTCACAGGATTCTTTTGCTTTGCCCCACTGTAACCCAATATGATCTGACCTATGCCCTGGTAAGACCATGATTAATTAGAAATTAAAAAATGAAGCTGTGGAGGGTTTGGGGTGCGGTCACCCCCTCCCGGTGTGAGAGGGAGGCTCAGCAGACCCCTTCACCCTCTTTCCCATCTATGTCCTGGCCCGGACCCCTGTTCGGAAGCCCGGGCAATCGGGTGCGATCACCCCCTCCCCGGAAGGAAGGGGGGGTCAGCGAACCCGACAGTTGTCACCCATCCCTGCGGGATGGGGCCGTATCCCCTCAATCCAATCTCCCCCTACCCAGGGGTGGGCCTCGGTTCTACTGCGCGCCCAAGCTGGCGTTGCTCAGTGCTGAATGTTCTTTCGGGGGAGGGAGGAGGACCCGGTTCCACCCTCTCTCCGGGTCCCAACCCGGGGCCCTAAGCGTCGGGGCTTGCTCGCGCCCCGACATGGTAGATGGGGGTCACTCTGTCCGTAACCCGTCTACCCATGGTTGTCAAAAGAGCCCCGCCCCGGCTCCTTCCTCCCTTCCCGAGTTGCTTCGGGTCGTTGTCCCACCCTCCGAGACCTACCCTGGTTCAGACGTTCGGGCCCGTAGTCATCTCGGCGGTACCTCGTGGGTCCGCTCCCACCGCCGGGTCTTTTCCCGACCAGGCTGTCCTCTCCAGGGCTGCCAGAGCGGGGTCCAATCCCCGTCAGAGACGGGGCTGACCGATCGCCAGCAGTGGGAATCCCGGGGCTGAGGCCGGGCAGCCTGCCGGCCTCGGTGCTGCTCGGGGTCGTCCTGGGTCCGGGGCTTCTCCTCTCTCCCTGCGAGGAGGCCGCCCCCTTCCTCGCTGGCGGTGGGCCTTTTTAAACTGGCCCGCCGCGCTGGACGCCGCCCAGGGCTCCTCCCCTTCTGGCAGCGCGCTGGCGTTCCCAGCCGTGGCTCAGCCGCCTAGCCCCGTCCTGTTCCCGTCCAGCGTGGCCGCCGGGGAGGGGCCAGTGTTTCCCTGCCGGTGGAGGCTGAATGCAGCCCCGCCGGCTTTCCCTGCCTGCGCCGAGGCCGGAGGGAGGGGCTTGGGTCTGCCCACCGCTTTCCGTGGCGCGGCAGCCCCAGCCGTCCCCCATGCGGGTCAGGGGCGACCCGTCACAGAAGCCCAGATATAAAAACTTTTCATATCTGTTACAAACTCTGCATGATAGTAGCCCTGGTGAGGCTGATTTTGGTGGAATGGAAGTAAACAAGTTGGAGAAAACCAGCAGTAGATGAAGATCTCGGGGGGCCCAGAGCTGGTAAAGGAGAAGCAGTGCCAGAACTATTGCCCTACCCTATCCCTTCTGCCTGCAGCCCCATCCATAGCTTCACCCCATTCCTCACCTTCCTCAAAGCCCCACCCCATTCCACCCACGGCCTCCTCCCCATTCTACCCCTTCAGCCTTGGCCCAACCCTTCCCCCTTCACTCCTTTCTGGCCTTTCTCCCCTTATACCTACTGCAGCCCTGATCCTGGAAGAGTTCTGTGTGCCAGGTCACAGCAGCCCAGCCCCAGGGCCACAGTGAGGAGTGAGAGTTCCTCCAGCCCTAGATCTGCAGTGGGGGAAGATTTTCTGGGGGCCCAAATTGGCCAAGACCCTGGGCATGAGTGCCTTGGTCCCATGCAGTAAACTGCCACTGGAGAAAACACACTTTTCTGTGTAGTCACATAGTTTCCAAGCACTTTAAGGCAGGCATGTCCAAAGTCCGGCCCGCGGGCCAATTGCGGCCGGTGTTCCGGTTTAATACGGCCCCACAGGTAATTTGGCAATATCTATCTTTTATGGCCCCCAACAAATCCATATGTATTGAGATGAATACATTGTAAAATCTCAGTTAATGTCAGTTGGTCTTAATCAGTTATAAATATATTTGGACACAACATGTATACTTGGTGTTATGTTCCTGTTCATATTTTTTTAACTTAAAAGTTGACAGACAACCTTTATTACCAACAATATGTAATGTACTTTACAATGTTCCTGACATATATTTCAGCTTCCTGGATTTTTTTTTCATCTGGCCTTCAGATATGAAAGGCAGAGTGATTTAACACCTGTTTAGATTTGTCATCCATGTGACGAAATGAAAAGTATGCCGTTTGCAATAAACTTTGCATAAAATAGTTAATTTGCATTTAATTTTAATGGTTCAAAGAATGTCAGGCAAAATGGTCGGCCCTCACGCATGTTCACTTCATCAAATCTGGCCCTCTTTGAAAAAAGTTTGGACACCCCTGCTTTAAGGCATCTATAGCTGCTATATTTATTGCACAGCTAGTAAAATCTCAGTGAACTTAGATGCATAATTTCTTTCTCATACATGTGTAGGGGTAATTCCTATGAGAAATACAGAAAAGGTAACAAAAATCCCATTTCCAACACTATGTAGAAATAATAATCCTAAAAGGAAACTGGTAGATAGCTCAAATGAGCCATAAAGAATAACCATGACAAGATACACATGCTGCATGTCTGCTTCCTCCTGTATGGGCGAAGGAAGACACAGAAATGATGCAGAATTTCTATACCTAGGTCACTGTCACAGAAGTTATATTTATCCCTGTGATGGTTTGGGGAAGCTGTGTACCGTTTTATGAATTCTGATTGATTTTATAAACTCTGTTCATAACTCTAAATCTCTGTGTATATTGAATCAGCCATTTGCTAGCAGCGACTGATCAGGTTATATCACAAATGGTGTCTGGGAAAAGCCAGAGGATAATCGTGTAGTTAACACTGAATGACTCTGCTACATTGGAACAATGAATATGCTAAAGATATTGGCAAAGATAAAGGAAACTGGTTCTCTGCTGATTGTCTGCAGGAAATAGGATTGTAGTAATGAAAACTTCCAAGCGGAAAAATGGAGCCATAGAAGTTGCTGTTAAAATAGTTGCATGCTCTCTGATTTAAGGGGAATCTGATGGCCACCAGTCCACAACAAGCTGAGGAGAACTTATTTCAGGGGCAGAGAGGAAGAGGGAATCAGAAAATTGAGCAGGAAGAGAGAGGTCTTGAGCCCTTCAAAAGATTTGGTAGATTAAAAAGCAGTGTAAATGCTGAATTCTGTCATCCAAATATCTTGTGTTGCATTCTTAGGTACATTCAAGGTATATAGTTGGTTGTTGTGTGACTCATTAGGAGAACATTTTAGGTGATTTCTTCCAAGTTCTGTTGTGTGAATGCAGGCAAACCACTTCACAGTTGTTTCCCCTTCCACCTTTTGTTTTTCTGATCAAGCTAGATTGTAAGGCTTGACTGTAAGAGTTCTTGCGCAAAAGGTCTTGCGCAAGAGCGCATCCACACTGCCATGTGCTTTTGCGCAAGAGTGCCCATGGTAGTGTGGATGTTTTCTTGCACAAGAAAGCTCTGATGGCCATTTTAGCCACAGGGGTTTCTTGCGCAAGAAACCCCTGTTGCCTGTCCACACTGCCTTCTTGCACAAGAGCTCTTGCACAAGTGGGCTTATTCCTCGTGGGGAGAGGAATAACTCTTGTGCAAGAAGCCCTCTGTTCCAACGCTTTACTGTAAATGTACTTGTGCAAGAATGCACGTGCAGTGTAGACACTCCACAAGTTTTTGTGCAAGAACTGTTTTTGCACAAAAAGCCTGCAGCATAGACGTAGCCTAAGTTCTTTGGAATAGGCACTATGGCTATGTTTACATTGGCAAGATTTTGTGCAAAAACAGTTGCTTTTGTGCAAAAAGTTGCCGCCTGTCTACACTGGCTGCGAGTTCTTGTGCAAGAACACAGACGTTCTAATGTAAGAAATCAGGGCTTCTTGCACAAGAACTATGACGCTTCCACTCAGGAATAAGCCCTCTTGCACAAGTGTTCTTGCGCAAGAGGCCAGTGTAGACAGGCAACATGAATTTCTTGTGCAAGAAAGCCCGATGGCTAAAATGGCCATCGGAGCTTTCTTGCACAAGAGAGTGTCTACACTGGCACGGATACTTTGCGCAAAAGCACATCTCTTGCGCAAAAGCACATGCCAGTGTAGACGTGCTCTTGTGCAAATACTTTAACACAAAAACACTTGCGTTAAAAGTATTTGCACAAAATCTTACCAATGTAGACGTAGCCTTTCTGTCCACGTGGCCCTAACACAGTAAGGCCCTGATCTCAGTCAAGGATTCAACACATTACTACAACAGTTTAAAAAGTTGACCAGTGCTTTCCATTTATAGTTGGAGTTAAGTGGACACAAAACATTACATGTGTGCTATAGGTTTATTTTCTCTGTACTAGATCACATTAGAAATGAATTCAAGGTACAAAGTTAAGCCCGAAAGCTGAATTTTCTCAAATGTCAAGGATGTTCAGATCCAGGGTTCTATTTCAGGGGCATTCTTATTTTAATCACATATAATCATTTAAGATATTAATAAATCCTGTGCACTGCATCACTGAATTCATAGCAAAGCTGTGGACCCCTCAGTACTATAGGCTTGAGGACCTTAGATGCATTAACTATTTGCTGGGAAAGTTCTCTCTCAATGTTGCAGGTACAATTGTAGCCAAGAGAATGCCTCTATTTTCCTCTTCTACAATGACTGTAGTATAGGCTGCCAGACTCTATATGGCATTTCTCAGAACAAATTATTCTTCTGCTAACAATTTAGCCCCTGTTGCCTCCTTTTAAGGGGTCATGCCTTTTGTGTGGATATTTGAAAGCATTGCTATGTAACCCACCCAAAAAGCTTATTATTTTAAAACACATTAAATAAAAGTATAGCAACTAATCACAACATTAAAAGGCGAGTAGACTACATATCCTCATTGGCTAAAGTTCCTACTATTTAACTCTTTCAGAGTTTCTACATATAAAGCCTTCTAATCAATATTTACTTTGACTGCAGTATTGGCCAAAAAAAAAAAAAGGCAGCACTTTCTCCATCTATTACAGGTTGAAACTCTCTGGTCTGGGACTCTCTGGTCTGGCAACATCTGTGATCCTAATCTCACTCATTTGGACCCATCAGGTCCAGAGGGTGTCAAACCAGGAAGGTTCAACTGTACTATGTTTCTGATTTGGAACAATGTCCTATCTGCATCTTCAAAGATGTCCTAAAGTATAAGCTGCAAAATCAACATTTATATAAATGTGTGCTATAATTTGAGGAATTCTTAATCACAGAATCAAAGATATTAGAGATAGAAAAGAATAATTAGATCATCTAGCCCCTTCCAATCTGCCAGCCAAAAGTTGTTCCCTGCAGTACATTCCCTACCATTGTGTTCAGTCCAACTTTATATGACTCAAGTTGTGAGACTTCTATCACTTCCTTAAGTTACAGGGGAGATTTTCAAAGGCACAAAGCAGAGAGAGGTACTATATACACAACCTAATATGCCACCATTCTGAGGCAATCAACCCTACAGAATTCCTCTTTCTTCCTCAAGGATGTAAATATATATTACTTTTAGATAGCTACAATTTCATCCCCACCCTTGGTTGATTAGCAAAACAGGACAAAGCTGGTCTTTCCAAATACTTTTTCTTATTAAGTTGGTCTGATCCAACAGCTGGGGGGAAAACACCCTCAAAGCAGAATTACATATTTGTTATGATGACATGTCATCATAACATTTATGAAGAGCACAGTGTTCTGGGAGCATATGGAGACTGGCTGCTTTATATGTTTGCTGTGTTCTACTCAGCCACTTCAACTTCTTTACCAAAGCTAGCTATCTTGAACTAGTATCATTACGGAGCAAATCCCAATATTCACAGGGAGTAGTACCTTACTTCATAAATAACCTCACTGATTTCAGAGGGCCAACACATAGTCTGAAGTAGTGTTCAGTGAGAGTAAGGGTAATAAGTTGGCCCAAAGAGAACATATTTTTAGTGTCAACAAGAAGTCTTGTGGAATCTTAGAAACTAACAAATATATTAGATCATGAGCTTTTGTGGGTAAAACCCTCTTATGACACTTTGACCCACCAGCACTACAAAATGATATCCATATCATTGAGTTTAGCAGGGTCGATTGTGGGAGGGGGGGGGGGTGTCAGATTTAGACACTAGTTAATTTTTGGCATTTGATACATTTCACAACTTGGTTTTGTGCACATCTCTCTCAGACCAAAATAACACAAAATCTCTCAGTTTATAACTGAAAATTTAAGCAAATAAGAGATGCGATTGGGTAAAAGACATATTTTGTGTTCACTGATATAGATTCTGTCATATTAAACGGTTAATAATGTTCAAACATATTCATAAAAATATATCAGTTCGGATGGCGCAAGATTAATAAATGTCTTCTGAGATCAGCTGATTATATAAACAAACCACTGCTAGTGGCTGGTGCTGGATCAGTGTTGTCATTTTTACAGTTGGAAGTGGCCTGGGCTTCTCTGGACCTCTGAGAGAACCTGGAGTTTAGTGAATTTTCCAACAAAGACACAAGCCAAATCCAAATTATTTGGGGGTTACCTTCCCCTACTTATTATAATTCTTCCATACCCTTAGTCATTCTTTGCTGCTCTTTAAATTGCTGTCAATTTCTTGATGTGTTTCTGGAACTGAGTTGAAGAGAAGTTCACACATTCATCCAGGTTCTGCCTCAACAGAGCTGTATAAGGAGAGAATCATCTTCCTTGTTTGTGCTGTTATACTCAGAGCCCCAGATTATACTGATTTTTCATGCTAGTATTTTGCAAATGCATGTAAATGGAGGCACATAATTTTGGTTGCAGTTATCAGCATCAACCAAACTAGCTCATTTCCATTCCCTAGTTTTGTGCAGGGGTTGGACTTGATGACATCCTGAGGTTTCTTCCAGCCCTATGATTCTGTGGTGGTGGTTCTGTACCTTAAGGCCAGATTTTGAAACTTTTATTCACACTAAATGGTATCTGAAACAACTGAAAGTCAATAAGATTACTAATGGCATAAGACAGTATTTCATGTGAGTAGAGGCATCAGAATTGTAAGATCATAGAACACTAGATCTGGAAGGGACCTTGAGAGGTCATCAAGTCCAGTCCCCTGTCTTCATGGCAGGATCAAGCACTGTCTAGACACAGATCCTTTTTGCTCAATAGCCTCTTGCGCAAAAACAGCTGCTAATTAATTATTCAAATGTAGTGCGGTGATATTCTACTTTGCGCTTTCTTTGCATAAGCTTTTGCGGAAGAAGGCTGCAGTATAGACATAGCCTGGATGTGTAAACTGGTTGTTCCTTCCCAAGTGGAATACATTGCATTTGTCCTTATTAAACTTCATCCTATTTACCTCAGACCATTTCGCTAGTTTGTCCATACTCCAGATCATTTTGAATTATGACCCTATCCTCCAAAGCAGTTGCAACCCCTCACAGCGTGGTATCATCTGCAAACTTAATAAGAGTACTCTTTATGCCAATATCTAAATTGTTGATGAAGATATTGAACAGAACCGGTCCCAAAACATGGCGCTTAGATATTGTAATGATGAGGACCATAGAAATATTAGATAGACTAGAACACAATAAAATGTGGCCCTAACTGCATGTAGTAGAGGATGTACATAACTGTGCCTGCGATATTGGCGGCTCAGTTGAGACTCAGGTAAAAGTCAGGGCTATTAGATGTGAGATACATTACAATGATCCCAGCTGTAGTGAGGATTTGGATATAATAAAGATACATAATCACCACCAAAACACAGGGTAAGAAACAAAACCAAACCAATTTTGTTACGAAATTCTGAAATACTCAGATAAAACTTTTCTACGTATTGTTCTCACCTAGATTTAAAAAAAATTATGACATAAAATGACTCTCTGAACTCCTAAGCTGTGTCTACATTGGCAAGATTTTGTGCAAAAGCATTTGCTTTTGCGCAAAATCTTGCCACCAGTCTACACTGGACACGAGTACTTGCTCAAGAACACTGATGTTCTAATGTGTGAAATCAGTGCTTCTTGCGCAAATACTCTGATGCTCCCACTCAGGGATAAGCCCTCTTGCGCAACTGTTCTTGCACAAGAGGCCAGTGTAGACAGACAACGTTAATTTCTTGCTCAAGAAAGCCTGATGGCTAAAATGGCCATCGGAGCTTTCTTGTGCAAGAGAGCATCTGAATTGGCACAGATGCTCTGGCACAAAAGCACATCTTTTGCGCAAAGGCACATGCCAGTGTAGACACTGTCTTACTCAAATACTCTAACTCAAAAACTCTTGAATTAAAGAGTATTTGCACAAAATCTTGCCAATATAGACGTAGCCCTAGTGTTTCTGGTTGAGAGCAGAAGAAGGAACACTTGTGAGAGAGCCTATTCTCATGAGACTTCCAGCTTAATTTCACAGTCTATGAGGTTGAAACAATTTGTACTGGCTTCTGATAAACATCCAAATCCAAATTCACTTGTACACTCAAGTTGTTTTGGGCCACTGGTGATGCAAAGCAGTAGTAAAGTCTGCTTCACAGGCCAGTTAAGCCAGGTTTATGGCTCCTTTGCATTCCTAAAGCAGCACAAAGCAGCCAAAACATACTAGTGAATCTTGTCTGAATTTTTGGATGCTTAGCTGAATTGAACCAAAATTCAGAACCTTTGAAGATTGCCCATTACTGTTGGACACAACCTCCTAGTACAACACATTGCTGTTTATTAAAACCCTTTGTTTACATCCTGGAATTATCTAATTAAGAACAAAAGCACTTCTGGTTTACAAAGGCTCTGTAAAACCCAAAGTAGTAAAATGTCTCCATCTAGTTCAGATAAATGTTCTATAAAACAATGTAGCATTTATTACCAAATTAATGTCTCCTCCCCACACACACAGCCAAATTATAATGGGGAAAATAGAATCCCCTCACTTCACAGAGATGTTATAAAGATAAATCCCTTACTCTTTGTGAAACATTCACATAATACTGCAATGAGCACCACAGAAAAGCCCATGAAGAAATTAATAATTCAGTATTTACAGCAGAATTTGGAGGTGCAGGATCTAAGGTCTGGTCCCACACATTGATAGAGAAGGATAAACAAAAATATTGAATAACTACTCATTCATTGAATGAAGCATGGTTTCTCTGGGAAAAAGTAGTATGTGATCATGCAGATTAATCACTGTATCATAATATATACATATAAGGGGGGTGGGGAATGGTATTTTCTAAAGTTAGAGTCTTTGACTTTTCAACCTTAACTTTAACATGCAATGTTGTTTGTTTGCTTGTTCTGTTTTGTTTTGTTTTTCAGCACTCATTCCCCCACACCCAACACATGAGGCAATTGCATAGCTTGCTTGCCCCTAAATCCAGCCTTGGTTATTGGGCTACATTTTATCTTGGCTATATTTAGAGTTGGTTAGCCTAGAGCAGATTTTGAATCTGGGAAAAAGGAGCAAAAGGGGAAAAATGACTGGGCCCTACTTGATTTAATTTCCCACATCGGAGCTTCCAACAATATAACCCATAATCCTTAGTATGTCTGTATTTGCTTTTTTCCTACCCCTCTATTCCTTTCTCTTGTACAATTTTTTCTTTTCTATTTAATCATTGACTCTCATAAGCAGGACATAATACCACTAGGCCACGTCTACACTGGCACCCTTTTCTGGAAATGCTTAAAACAGAACAGTTTTCCGTTATAAGTATTTCCGGAAAAAGCACGTCTACATTGGCAGGATGCTTTTCCAGAAAAGCACTTTTTCCGGAAAAGCGTCCGTGGCCAATGTAGACGCGCTTTTCCGCAAAAAAGCCCCGATTGTCATTTTTGCGATCGGGGATTTTTTGCGGAAAAGACTACTGTGCTGTCTACACTGGCCCTTTTCCAGAACAGTTTTTCCAGAAAAGGACTTTTGCCCGAACGGGAGCAACATAGTTTTTCCAGAAAAACACTGACAATTTTACAGTAGATCATCATTGCTTTTCCGGAAAAGCAAGCGGCCAGTGTAGACAGCTGGCAAGTTATTCTGGAAAAGCGGCTGCTTTTCTGGAAAAAGTGGCCCAGTGTAGACACAGCCCTAAAGTTTAACTTAAAGTCCAGTTTCAAACCCACAGCATTTGAGTAGTTTCAAGAACAGGCAAGGCAAATTTGTGCATTCTCATTATATATTGTATGTAATTTGCACATACTGTAATTAAAGCTAAAAAAGCTATTATAAAATCAGAATAGTTGGGATAGAATTCCTAGAGAGTTTGCAGTTGAAGTTCATGGCATTTCATTGTGGAAAGTTAAATTTCTCTAGATTTTTAATAAGTATTATTTAGTTGAACTACAGATTTAATGATATACCAGGGTGGTTCAGCTAGAGGGGAGCTGGTGACGCATTATGGGAAGTGTAGTCCAATCAAGTACAGAATGTTGGCAAGAGCAGGAGACAGAACTATCCAGACATCAACGTGGATAAGCACCACAGCTGCCCATGTAGACACAGCTTAATAGAAAAAATCTGATTTTGCAGAAACTTCATTCTCCTTTGAAAAAATGTTTTGATGGGGAATTCTCAGCTACACCTAATGTTATGAGGTATCTTTGATATCCCTGTGGGTGAGGGACACATAAATAAAAGGACAATTGTCTGTTTCATAGATCTGCTACTCTTTGATTATTAATTAATATGAAAAGCTCTTAATTTATTGTTACTTTGTCCACCTCATCTCCTTTTATTTGTTTGTCTGCCTGTTGTGTTTTATCATAATCCTAACCTGAGTTCTCTGGGGCAGAGAACCTACATTTTGCTTACATGTTATGTGCCCAGGACAATGCGACCTTGATCCTATAAGTGTTTCTACAGTATAAAGAATAACAATAATAAGATTAGTCAGTAGTCCTAATTTATTTCTAAAGATTATTTTGTTTAGCGCACACTACAAACATTTAGCACAAATGTTCATTCACATTGTAAAATAAATTTGCTTCTTTTCTCACATCCATACCCCTTCATGTTAATTTTGCCTGACTATTCCAACATGGGAGATTGCCAAAAGTAATTATTATTGAAATAGATAACTATATTGTGCTCAGCAGAATATTAGTGGATTCCAAATTTGAAAAACATGAGATTTCATACCTGAAACCTGTTTTAAAGGACTTGATTCTCCTCTCGTTCAGGGTATGTCTCCACTACAGCTGGGAAGTATAATTCCGTGCATGGATACACAGACACATGTTAGCTCAGCTTGAGTCAGTGTGCTAAAAACAGCAGTGTGAACATTGTAGCACAAGTAGCCTCAGTTAGTTAGTGGCCTGGCCTCAAACCAAGGGGTTCAGATGGGCTTGTACTCAAGCTGCCATTTTAGTATGTTAGCATAAGCGGAGCTAGAATGAGCCTAGATGCCTGGGCTGGAAATAACCCCCCACCCCCAGCTGTCGTATTAAGACATAATACTTATTACATCATTGTAAAGCAGAAATAAATTGCACTGTGGGCAATAGTAAGGTCAAAATTAACCCAGTATTAGTGAGGCCAGGTTATATTTTATAATCTTGAAACATACTGTACACAATGGCTACGTCTACATTGGCCCCTTTTCCGAAAGGGGCATGTTAATTTCAGAGATCGTAATAGGGAAATTCGCAGGGGATTTAAATATCCCCCGCGGCATTTAAATAAAAATGTCCGCCGCTTTTTTCCGGCTTTTAGAAAAGCCGGAAAAGAGCGTCTACACTGGCCCCGATCCTCCGGAAAAAGCGCCCTTTTCTGGAGGATCTTATTCCTTCTTTGAAGTATCCAGTCAGAAGGGCTTGAATTTCAAATGTTGAAAATGTGTGCAGGTCATGGACGAGTTTCAGTCCAAGAACCATTTGTAGAAATTGTTGGATATGTAATGTGAACTAATGAATACTTTCAAGAAAATTGCTATTTGTTCAAGAATAATCCAGCTGTAATTTATCTATTTACTGGAAGGTAGTTTCACTGGAAAGCTGGTCGCGAGTAAGCAACATGCATTGTACTATGGAAACTTTCAAGTTATTTAAAAACTTGGGGTGGCTTGTTACTCTTTGTCATTCTGGAGTGCCTATACACTGGAGTGCCTATACACTCTCCGAGAAGGAATGAACAAAGACTCTAACTATCTTACCCATTACTCACGTCAAAGGTTTAGGAAGAGGAGTTCAGGATAGCAGCAAACTAAAACAAATAGCAATTCTGTACAGTGATGGTTGTAAATAAATGTAAATGTACATGTCACACTGTCTGGAGTGGCTCACAACCATGACATCATAAATGGTTCCTTAGGGCTCTGTTTCTCAACCTTTTTTTATAAAGTACCCCCTTTAAAAAATTAAATTATAAGTACCCCCTTTTTTAAAAAAAATTATAAGTACTCCCCAATACCTACAATTTTCAGTCACACACAATTTTTTTCTACCATTGCAACACATTTGTTTAAACAACTTAATCGTAGCCAGGCGAGTGATGACATTTTTGGGTGTAAAAAGTACAAAAATAATAAGCAAAATACAGGGCTATGTAGCACTTTAAAGACTAACAAGATGGTTTATTAGATGATGAGCTTTCGTGGACCAGACCCACTTCCTCAGATCAAGTAGTGGAAGAAAATAGTCACAACCATATATACCAAAGGATACAATTTAAAAAAATGAACACATATGAAAAGGACAAATCACATTTCAGAACAGGAGCGGGATGCGGGGGGGGGGGGAAGGAAGGTAAGTGTCTGTGAATTAATTATATTAGAGGTGGGGAGAGTTAGATGTCTGTGAGCTAATGGTATTAGAGGTGATAATTGGGGAAGCTATCTTGGTAATGGGTAAGATAGTTAGAGTCTTTGTTCATTCCTTCTCGGAGAGTGTCGAATTTTAACATGACAGTTCAGAGGATTCCCTTTCAAGTGCAGATGTAAAAGGTCTTTGTAGCAGAATGCAGGTGGTTAAGTCATTGAGAGAGTGTCCTTTCTGGTTGAAATGGCAAGAAACTGTTTTTTCTTTGTGATCTTGTCTGATATCTGTTTTGTGGGCATTAATCCTTTGGCGAAGTGTCTGAGATGTTTGTCCAATGTACATAGCAGACGGACACTTTTGGCACATGATAGCATAAATTATATTTCTGGATGCGCAGGAATATGTGTTCTTGATCTTATAACTCACTTGGTTAGGTCCAATAATGGTATCAGCAGAATGAATATGTGAACAAAGATGGCAACGGGGTTTGTTGCAAGGGAAGGTACCAGGGTTGGTATTAGTGTGGTATATCCTGTGGTTGTTGGTAAGAATCATCTTGAGGTTAGGTGGTTGTCTATAGGAGATTATGGGTCTGTCTCCCAGAGCTTCTTGGAGTTTAGTATCCTGTTCCAGTATAGGCTGTAGTTTATTGATAATGTGTTGGACAGGTTTAAGTTGGGGGTTGTAGGTGATGACAAGTGGTGTTCTATTGTTGGTTTTCTTGGGTCTGTCTTGAAGTAGATGGTTTCTAGGTATTCGTCTGGCTCTTTCAATTTGCTTTTTTATTTCTCCAGGTGGGTAGTTGAGGTTTATAAATGCTTGGTAGAGATCCTGTGATGGGGCAGCGCCCGAGCTCCGCACGGACTGAGCGCCGTCCCCAGCATGCTGGGGAGAAGCGGCGACGCCACGCTGGCTCCTGCCCTGTGCGGCTTGTTCTGCCGTGGGCGGGGCCGAGCGCGAGCACACACGAGCGGTGTCCGGCCGCGCTGCCGCAGCCCCAGCTGAGCCGGGAGGACGGGACTCCAGCTCGGCCCCACCGCGCTGGACGGCGCAAGCACCCGGCAGGACGACACCGCCCGGTGTAGGAGGTGGCCCCGCCCCGCGGCAGGAGACGTCATTGGGAAGGGACGCTCAAAGGGAGCGCAGCCGCCGGAGCAGGGGGAGGAGAGCCGCTGGACGGAGAGTGGCTAGGCGGAGGCATCTTGGGCCCCGGCTACGGAGACTCGAGAGACCCAGCCGCCACGGCGATGCGACGAGGAAGGTAGGAAGCGACCCAGGGCAGGGTACCGGAACCCAGAGGGTTGGTGTGTTAAGGGGACCCTTGCCCCCACCAACCAGAACTGGGGGTAGCACCCCCCAGACCTTAGGGCCCTGGGTCAGGGCTCGGAGTGAGGGTGGGCCCAAGCCCCCCTACTCTCCCCCGCTGGTGCAGACGCCAGTAAGTCAACCCTAATAGTGGACCGACCCTGCCGGACTCAGGGCAGGACACCAGGGTGTAGGGAGCACCTAGGACAGAGACCTCGGGTGAGGGACGACGGAGGGGCGGGACAGCGGCCCGGCTCAGCCCGGAGGGGGTCGCTCCGGCGCCACGCCCCTCCACAGGTGCCAAAGGACTTCTCATTCCTTCTGCCTGAGTTCGCAAGTTCAGAGCAGGCATGTGATGGATGGGAGGGATGCTACCTTTTCTGGACATCCCAGCCATGAAGTTAACTACATTGCCCAAAAAGATTAAACCCAGAGACAGTGGGTCCTAGACAGCCTCCAGGATTGTTGGCAGAGAACCAGGAGCACCAATGAAAACAGAGTGTAATTTTTTAATTGAAAAGCAGGACCTCTCTGCTGCAGACTTTGTGCGAGCAAGAGCTGAGAGAGATAAGCCAGGAACAAGGTATGGAATTCCCAGTGATATCCATGCCCAGGGAAGTACTAAACCTCGGAATAACAGAGAGGTAAGTAAAACAGGGAGACTGTGTCTAGACTCACCAGTTTTTCCAGAAAATCAGCCGCTTTTCCGGAAAAACTTGCCAGCTGTCTACACTGGCCGCTTGAATTTCTGCAAAAGCACTGACAATCTCATGTAAGATTGTCAGTGTTCCTGTGGAAATACTATGCTGCTCCCGTTCAGGCAAAAGTCCTTTTGCGCAAAACTTTTGCACAAAAGGGCCAGTGTAGACAGCTGAGATTTGTTTTCTTCAAAAAAGCCCCGATCACGAAAATGACAATCAGTGCGTTTTTGCGCAAAAGCGCGTCTAGATTGGCCAGGGACGCTTTTCCGCAAAAAGTGCTTTTGTGGAAAAGCGTCCATGCCAATCTAGATGCTCTGTTCCGAAAATGCTTTTAACGGAAAACTTTTCCATTAAAAGCATTTCCAGGAAATCATGACAGTCTAGACATAACCAGGATGTTTATTCAGACGTCATCAGGTTAATTTTTTTATTTTGTGGTTTGTTGAACTCCTCTTAGCTGAGCCCATGTACACTCCTCCCTGCATATTTGTAGCTTTTAAACTGAAACTCGGGAAGCAATTCTCTGTGTTTTTAACTGGTCTTTTTTCAATTACTCTAGCACCTTGCAACCAAATCTACCTTACCAAGTATGTCATCTTGATTTTGTTAATAAAAGCACTTTTTTAAAACCTATGATCTGATTTCCATGTCCTAGAAGGCAGGAGATTCTGTTTGCACGTGCCTGGGAGACTGATAGAAATTGCCATTTGTTTCAAGCTTTCTCCAGAGAAAGGGTTGAAGAGCTTGAGGATAACCTACAGGAAGAAATTCCCAAGTGCATCTTCCTGGGTTCTCAAAGAAGTTTTTGCGTTTGAGAGCTGTCAGCTGAGCATTGAAAAATTCATATCTGGAAACTATGCCAGTTCACTTGTATGTTACTTCAAGACAGGTATTAGACTTGTAAGGGTGTATTTAGTGTTTTGACTCAATAAATGGTCAACTGACATCTAAAACCTTGGCAAGAGCTGGCATCTGCTCTACCAGAGTCACAGTACGTAACTTGTAGGCATGAATGGCAAGATTAGTTAAAAGAAGGAAGCTCACTGAGTAAAAGGAGTATTCTATGTAAAACCTAACATATTTTCAGTAAATCCATGTGCTAAGGCTGTATATTCTTGGGACACATTTTAGGGCATCACTACAGAGCAGTACATGTTAGACATACCTGAGCTAGCTTTGATTTAGTTAGCTTGAATAACAATAGTAGTGAAGCAGCAGCAGCAGCTCAGGTATGTCTGTGAGTGCTGCAGTCAAACTCTGGTTGCATTATAGACACACTCTAAACCAGGGCTACTCAACTTTGGAAGCCCTGGGGGCCACAGTGATATTCAACGGCACATGCTGAGGGCTGCAACTTAAGTGTGGTTGCATGTACATGCAAATATATATGCAAATATATGCAAATATCTTCTTTCACACTGACGGGCATGAATACAAAGATTAAACTGTGGCACCGGACCCAGACATGGCCAATGTGAGCCAGCCAGTCCCCGTCAGGCTCTGGCCACGAGGTTAAGCAGACAGCACTTCTAACAATGCTCTGGTGCTCCCGGCACCTCCTCCCTGGGGGCTAGAAATGCCTACACCTTGTACCCGTCTGTTCTGGCCAGCCTGCCGGCTTGCATCTTTCAGTGCTCACCCAGCTTGGGAAACACCTCACCGCTGCAGAGCATGTTTCCAGTGGAGGCCACATTCAAAGGATCCCACCCATGGGCCGCGTGTTGAGCCCCACGTAAACCCATACTGCACAGTGGGCCACAAACAAATAGGTTGAGTAGCCCTGATCTAAGGCCTTGTCTTTACTTACCAGGATATAGACAATGCAAAGATTGAACTCCCAGGGATCAATTTAGTGGGTCTAGTAAGGCTGTGCTAAATCAACCACTGATGGTGCTCTGGACAACTCCAGTACTCCCTCAGGTTGCAAGGAGTAAGAGAAGTTCACAGAAGAAAGTGGGAATGCTGCAGTAAGTAGAACTAAAGTACGTCAATTCCAGCTATGATATTCATGTAGCTGGAGTTCTATATGTTAGTTCTACTTTGACCCCTACTGTAGACCCTGCCTAAGAATACTCTTGCTGTGTACTTCATTTGCTTCTCACTACAAACTTCATTTGTGATGTAGTGGAATCCCCATGACAAGCAAAACACTAAGGTATCAAAAACTTCATGCAACAGATGCTGTCATATTTTCTAGCTCTCAGAAGCTCCTACATATTCAGCAAGGTGCATCTGGTTTAGTCATGACAGAGCTACTTCAGCAGGCTTATATTAAGCCACTTAAGCAGTGACCATTCATTGGTTGCACTTCACAGTGTATATCCAGTGACCCACTTCTAATGGAATAAAAAGCTCCCAAACACACAAAACAGTATGATTTGTCTACACAACGCAGCTTTTAGCCACATAGCCAATTGTTTAAAAGTTGGGCAGTGCGACCACCGTTTGCTGGCTCTTTTGCTCACAAAATTCTTCCACCCACAAGGAGCAGCATTCATGCTATTCACACTGGCATTTCCCACAGCAAACATTTTTTGTCTTTTGGGGGCGTGGGGAGTTTAGCATCTCTGAGGGAAAGCTATTGTTCAAATGCCAATGTAGACATAGTTTCTGTGTTAGAGAGAAACAGAGAAATGGAGGAAGAGAAACTGAAAGAGCAATGGAAACAATCAAGAAAAGGGAAAGAGAGAGAGAGAGAACATTTGATAGGAGCCTTTGGGGTTAAGGCAGGGCTGGAGGAGCGTGGCAGGACAGATACAGAGAAAAGACAGGGAGTAATAAGACAGGGGCCAAAACAAAGATGCTTTCAGAGTCTTGCTATATAAGATGGGGCTACATCTGCTACATGCTGAAGCACAGCACCCAAACTTGTCACACTGGCATGACTTGAGGCAAGTGAGGAAAAGAAGTCTGGGCTTGCCTCAGAGAGAGGGAGATTATGGGTGGATTAGGGGCAGGATAGCTGTGTGCAGTCCTTCCTGGTCATTCTTGCGCCTGCTTGTTATAAATCTTCCTGGCACATGCTTGCTGAGTCTTTGGGGGTAGGAAGGTCTGACCCAGAGACAAGATGGAATAGCCTTGTAAATGGGGTGAAGTGTAAGGGTGCTTTGTGAAGGAAACTTCTGCCACCTCACCCTGATGTATTTACTAAGAAAGTGAAAAAGTGGTTTTTCAGCTTTGATTTCTGGCATCTGCTAGTCTCTGCAGTAATAACATCTCCATTTCATATGGCTTGCTGCCTGCTATTTATAGAGCCCCACCACTTCCCATGCATAGCCCTCTGGTTATATCAAAACACTATTCCTCATCTGTATGCACCATCCCCAAAGATAGCTTACAGTGCCTTTTTACTCTCACATAGTACAACAATGCATAACAGATATTTTATGAAGTCACTGTTTACTGACCCTTATGGGGCTTGTCCCTTTGTGATGTGGCTTGCTTCATTACCAGTTTTCTCCCCAAGTTCATCACATGACCAAGCATGGTTTCTTCCGGAATAGTAGGAGGCCCGAGTAATAAAGGAATGCTCTAGTATTTGCCAACAAGTGGTCACAGAAATGGCTGCATACAATAAACTGATAGGCTGTGTCTAGACTGGCCAGTTTTTCTGGAAAATCAGCCACTTTTCCGGAAAAACTTGCCAGCTGTCTACACTGGCCGCTTGAATTTCCGCAAAAGCACTGACTTCCTACTGTAAGAAATCAGTGCTTCTTGCAGAGATACTATGCTGCTCCCATTCAGGCAAAAGTCCTTTTACGCAAAAGGGCCAGTGTAGACAGCTCAGATTTGTTTTCTGCAAAAAAGCCCCGATCGCGAAAATGGCGATCGGTGCTTTTTTGCGGAAAAGCGTGTCTAGATTGGCACGGACACTTTTCTGCAAAAAGTGCTTTTGCGGAAAAGCGTCCATGCCAATCTAGATGCTCTTTTCCGAAAATGCTTTTAACGGAAAACTTTTCCGTTAAAAGCATTTCCGGAAAATCATGGCAATCTAGACGCAGCCATAATGTTTGCTCCCCTCTGAAAATCCCAGAGCTTAGATGTTATACTGGAGCCAGAGCACCTAAGAAAGTATGACTGGCTAGGGAAACAACCAAATTCTCAAAAGTCTAGTATCATCCTTCCTTGCCTTTAAAAATTCTTCTAATTTCTAGAGCAGTCAAGAGTGCCTGTTCCTGCTTCATAGCCCCAGATGCCTCCTTTGAAAATCCCCCTGCATGACATTTACTTTAATAGGTCTAATTATAAGGAAATGCACTTTTTCAATCAGTACCAAAGAACCAGTAGGTTTTCTTCTTTAACATGCCAACCAGCTGTTTTGAAAGGTACATCTCTAATCTTTTTCCTTCCACATGTTCAAACAGATGAAAGTAATTTTGTACTCAACTGTCTATAAGTAATTAGGCTGGGATGTAAAAGAGTCTTTATGTATCAGTTCAGAAAGAGCTACACTCTTAGCATACAGAATAATTATTAGCAATCTTCTTCATCTGCAAGGTATACCTTATGCATTTTACATGAGTCCCCATTATTAACATAACCTGACTATCAAAGCTCTATTGAATCTGGTGTCTTCTTTTTTCATGTAACTGACTGAAATTCCCCTGAAATATAATAATTTGAAAACAGCAATGGCAATGATTTATTTGCGCTATAATTTGTAATTTTTTCTCATCTTTGTTGTTTTCCTGTTAATTACCTAAACCAGTGGGGCTCCAATATACACAAAAAAGTGTTCTGCTTTTGCTACAAGATCGATATTAATATTCAGTAAGGGTCTTAGAATACTGCCTATTGTCAGTTTGCCACACTAAATTCCCTTAATCCTATTAATTAGGAGGTCACAAAAAGAATATTTATTTGGAAACAAAAGTGAGTACCCTAAAGAGATATTAAGTCAGATTTAGAAAGTTACCGGGGACTGCAGTGTGGGGGTGGGTTCTGGAACCTTGCATGGGAATGCCGCATTTATCTACTGAGTCATCCTGGTGTCAGGTGTTTGAACTCTACATAGCTGGACAGGGTAATTACTGCTGAGTCCAAGAGGCAGGTGCTGCTTGTTAACTCCAACCAGGATATAAAAGGGATTGAATTAGCCCTAATTGCAAGGACAGTGGGAATTTGGGAGATGGGATAGAGTACATGTCTAAAGAGAGCACTAAGCAATGTTGGTCCAGCTCTGGAAGATGCACCCCATGTAAATAAGGGCAAAAGTGAGCTGTGTGCTCAGTTATGTGTCTCATGGGGTTGGGTCTACACAGAGATGGGAGGGGTCGAGGCATTATAGGAGGTTAAATATTAAAATATTAAAATAGCTACATTTTTTTAACCTCAAGTTAAGATCCTAATACCATATTTAAGCACCTGATGGTCTAATGCTAGGACACCAGCCTAGGCCCTAGGAACATGGGGTTCAAGTCCCTTTTCTGACAACTCCCTGGGTGACTTGCTTAGGAAATTCACTTAATCTGTCTGAGCCTCTGTTCCTTGCCTGTAAAATAGGACCATAGCACTTACCTACTTAACGGACATGTTGTGTGGATAAATACATTAAAGCTTGTGATGAGCTATGGTAACTGGGGCCCAGGCTAGCATAAGTGACCAGATTTTTAGCAGTGCTGAGGTGTGTCAACTTCTTTGCCATCAGATGGGGATTTAGACTCTAGGGCTGTGTCTACACTGGCCCCTTCTTTGGAAGAGGCATGCTAATTTCTAACTTTGGAATAGGGAAATCCGTGGGGGATTTAAATATCCCCCGCGGGATTTAAATAAACATGGCCGCCGCTTTTTTTCCGGCTTGGGGAAAAGCCAGAAAAGAGCGTCCAGACTGGCGCGATCCTCTGGAATAAAGCCCTTTTCCGGAGGATCTCTTATTCCTGAAGTAGACTTTATTCCTTAGGGAATGTTCTATTGAGAGATGGTCCCACATTCACTGTGATAATGGCTGAGGTGTGGCTATTATTCCCATAAACATCTGCTCTGTACCTATCGGCCTGCTTATTCCTGAAGTAGGAATAAGAGATCCTCCGGAAAAGGGCTTTATTCCGGAGGATCGTGCCAGTCTGGACACTCTTTTCCGGCTTTTCCCCAAGCCAGAAAAAGCGGCGGCCATGTTTATTTAAATCCCGTGGGGGATATTTAAATCCCCCGCGGATTTCCCTATTCCAAAGTTAGAAATTAGCATGCCTCTTCCGAAAAAGGGGCCAGTCTAGACGTAGCCGATAGGTACAGAGCAGATGTTTATGGGAATAATAGCCACACCTTAGCCATTATCACAGTGAATGTGGGACCATCTCTCAATAGAACATTCCCTAAGGAACACTAAAGAAGTGTGAGTAACTCATATAAAATAAACAGAGATATTACTGAACAGCTCCAACACATCATGGCTACATCTAGACTGGCATGATTTTGCGGAAATACCTTTAACGGAAAAGTTTTTCCGTTAAAAGTATTTCCACAAAAGCACATCTAGATTGGTCCCGGAGTTATCGTTATAACGATGCGCTTTTGCGCAAAAGCGTATCTACATTGGCAGGACGCTTTTGCACAAAAGCAGAAGCCCAGAACCATTTTGAAGAGGGCAAAAGGGCACCAGCCCTTTCCAGGGGTGGGGGCTGGAGCTCCTTTGAGACATGTGCTTAAAGGGATCTCCCTGGACAGCTGTTTCTCTCCTGCTGCATGCTATAGGACCTCTTGCAGGGACTGACAGTCGTAGCAGTTTTGGTGGTTGCCCTCTGCCTTTTTGGTCACCACTGCCTTTTGCCACTTAGTGCCTTTGCCTGTTTTTGTTTCATCTCCCTTGTTTTTTCTGCCATGAAGCCTGCTCTGGCCCCTTCCGGCCATTTTGGAGTGCCTGCAGCTGGTGCTCCAGGCTGCTGCCCTCCTGTTCCAGGACCTGGAGACGCAGATCGCTTTGGATTCCCTCACCATGGAGGCCATGGCATCCCTATGGCATCCCCACCCCAGTGTGGAGAGGCCACTGTGGAGACTGGACACCAATACAGACTGGTGAGACCGGCTGGTGCTGGGGCAATGGGATGACCAGCCATGGCTCCAGAACTTTAGCATGCGAAAGCGGACATTCCTGGAGCTGTGTGCCTGGCTCGCCCCTGCGCTCCAGAGAACCACCACCCGGCTGCGGGCACCCATCCCCTTCAACAAGAGGGTCGCCATCGCACTGTGGAAGCTGGCCACTCCGGACAGCTACCGATCAATGGCACACCAGTTCAGGGTGGGCAGATCCACCGTCGGTGTCATCGGTGGGCCCCGGAGCATCAAGCGGCCCATTTTATAAACAGGAAGGGATACTGCTTGATCGTAGTCCAGGCCTTTGTGGACCACCATGGCCGCTTCCTGGACGTTTATGCAGGCTGGTCTGGCAGGGCACACGACTCCCGCATCCTCCAGAGTTCCGGCCTGTTTTGCAGGCTGGAGGCAGGCACCTACTTCCCCTGGTGGGAGTTTACTGTCGGGGATGTGCCTATGCCCATCTGTGTCATCGGGGTTGCAGCCTACCCCCTGCTGCCCTGGCTAATGTGGCCCTACACAGGGTGGCCAGACCAGAACTGGGCCCGGTTCAACAACCGCCTCAACCAGGCCCGCAATCAAGTGGAGTGCGCCTTTGGCTGCTTGAAAGCCCGCTTCCGGTGTTTGCTCACCCATCTCCAGATGGGTGAGTGGAATGTCACGGAGGTAGTGGCCGCGTGTTGTGTGCTCCACAATGTTGTGGAGCGGAGTGGGGAGGCCTTCTTCCCCGCATGGATGGCAGCCGAGGGCCAGGCCTAAGAACAGCCCCGCACAGCTGCCATCCGCCAGGCACACCAGGATGAGGTGCACATTTGGGAGGCCCTGATGGACATGTTCTCCCAGGCCCCATAGTAGGGTCACCTCAGTCTCCCTTTACAACTCCCTCCCATCCCCTTCCCTACCTCCTCCCCTCCCCTTACTTCCCAATAAACACCAAACACAGTTTTTCTTGAACACAAAAACTTGTCTTTGTTTTATTTACAATGAGGAGAGGGGAGATCTAGGATGGGAGGGGGAGGAGACCTTCAACTGGGAGAGGGCGGAGCTACTCCTGGGAGGAGTGGCCCCTGTGACCGCTCCTGTGGGGGCAACCTGCACATGGGAGGCAGGCCGCGTCAGGGCAGGCTGCACGGGGAGGTGTGCAGGAGGGGCAGGAGCAGGAGGGACAGGGGCAGGAGCAGAAGAGACAGGAACAGGGGCAAGAGCAGGAGGGGCCATTGCAGGAGGGGACAGGGGCAGTGCTAGGGGAGGGATGGTGGGGGCATGGGGCAAGGCCATGCCATAATGGATGCCATGGCCAATGTGGGCGGTGAGAGTTGCGATGGAATCTGTCATGCAGACGCACTGGGCCTGAAAGGAGCCCCAGGCCTCCTGGCGCCACTGCAGGTCCGCCTCCACGCGCCGAGTGATGGCTGCCTCGACGCGCTCGACAGCCTGCACATGGCACCGAAGGAGCTGGTCCTGGTGGCGGAGCTGCCACCTCGGTGGTTTGGTGGCTGGGGGTGCTGCTGCTGCCGCTGCTGCAGGACTAGAGGGTCCCCGGCTTGTGCTTGGTCCCGCTACAGGGAAGAGAAGAAAGGATGGGTCAGTCAGGCAGCGCGGCCACTGTCCCCACACCTCATGCCCTCCACCCCGAGCCCAGGTGACCCCACAGTAGTGTGGCTTGGGCCCACTCGGTGACCCCCCCCCCGTGTTGTATGTTTGCATACAGGACCGCCCCTGGAGTAGGGTCCTCCTCCATGTATTGGAACCACCGGTCTGTGTCCTGTCTCTGTGGAGGGTGGGAGGGCACTTGTGTTAACCTGTGGAACTACCTGCCAGTGGAGATTGTGAGGATTTGGGCTAATCAATGGTGTTTGACAGGGAGTGAGATGAATCCCCACACAGTGCCTGGGAGCACATCTGGCAGACGTGGTCTGAGCTCTCAGATCCCCATCACGTGAACCAGGGGTGACTGGGGAGTGTACCATCCTTGCAGCAAAACTGAGGTGGCCCTAGGGCCGGCCCGAGCACTTCTCCCCCCCCTCCATTAGCCCTCACACATGTAGCCCAGGGACATGTGTGACCGCAGTGGAGACTTCCCTTGGGGGGCCAGCCAAGGCACCAGGAGCAGGCAAGGGGTTTGGTGGGGGCCACGTTCACAGGGCTGTGACGTTGCGGTTTTCCCAGGAGCAGCTGGCTGTGCCTCACAGCCAGGCATGGGACAGTGTGCCGTTCTGCATGCTGTACCCTTGCAGAGGTGCGGGCTCTGGCCTGAGTCCCTGGGGCCCTGGCTGGTTCCAGCCGGCATCCACTCTTCCCCCCTGGTCCTGCCAGATGTGTGTGAGCAGCACAGTCCCAGGCGTGCCCTGGAACTGCCTGCCGCGACCACATGCCGCTTGGTCACCAGGCTGCACGTAGTTGCACGTGCTGCTTACTGCCTAATGCTACACAGCATGCAGCTCACGTGGCCTGAGTGACGTGCCCTCCCCCTACCCCCTCCAGGTGCCTGGCTCCTCCCCCTCCTTCGCCCTTGTGAGTGCAAAGTACAACACTCACCGGTGGATCCTTCCCCGGCCTCCGAGGATGCACGGGAGACATCGGGGCTGCTGGAGGGGGCCTGCAGGGTGGCAGTGCCGGCCTCATCCTCCGATGCACTGCTGTAGTCTCCTTCCCCCGCCTCGGTGGTCCTGGTGATGAGGGGGCGCATGCTGCTGTCCACCGGGATGTCCGGCGCTTGCGGTGCTCGCTGGCCCAAGATGGCATGGAGCCGTCGGTAGTGGGGGCAGGTGTTGGCTCCTGCCCCCCTGGCCCTCACTGGCCTGGACGTAGCCCAGGTGCAGCTCTTTTACCTTAGCCCGGACTTGCTCCAGGGTCAGGGCTGGATGGCTCTGCTGGGCGAGCGCTGGGCCATGCAGGCAAAAATGTCTGCATTCCAGCGCCGGGAGCGGGTGTCGTGGAGGCCTTTCTCCTCCTGCCAGAGGTACATGAGGGCTTCCAGCTCCCCCGACAACCAGGATGGGGCCCGTCTTTTTCTGGCCGTGGGGGCCTCCTGTGCTGGGGGTGTGGGTGCCTGATTCTCCCCTGGAGCTGCCATCGTGCTCTGGGGTGGCTGTTGAGGATGGCAGGGGCCACATGGCAGACCTCTGGCCAGAGGTCCAAGAAGGGTTCCTGCCTCGTGACCTTAGCAGCCTGCATCTGCTTTAAGGGGGTTCGGGTTACCAGGAAGTCCAGGAGCTGACTGCGGCTACGGAGTCTCCAAGCGGCCACTAGGGATTTTTTCCATTTAGCCTGCTTTTCTGCAAAACGTCTGAGCTGCCTGTCTACACTGGCCCTCTTGCACAAAATCATTTCCGCAAGAGGGCTTTTTCCTGAACGGGACCGTCAAAGCATTTGCGCAAAAAGCACTGATTTCGGACAGTAAATGTCAATGCTCTTGCGCAAAATCAAGCGGCCAGTGTAGACAGCTGGCAAGTTTTTGCGCAAAAGCAATTGCTTTTGCGCAAAATCTTGCAAGTCTAGACGCACCCCGTCTGTCCCTTAGGCGTCCTCATTCTCCACTGTATTCATTGTTAAGGACTTGGTCGCGACAAGAGATAAAGAGCTCACTTAGGGGTTCTAAGTGGCGGTAGAAGCAGCAATAGGCTTGTCAAAATTACCCATATCCTTACCTGCCAGATAGTTTTGTAGCTCCTGAAATTAGACTAAAGGAGAGATATCCTGCTGCATTCTATGCAGTGTGTTTGGGTGAGGAGGGGTGGATTATCAAGATAAAAGAAGCTTACTTTTCGGTATTACTCTCTGCGGCAGCGCAGGAGACTCTGCTTAGATGTTTAATTCCCGAGAGAGGGTTGTGGTCTGAAGCTGCAATTAGAATTAAAGAGCTCCTGCTTTATTTGTCTACCATCATCGGCACGTGGCACTTTACAGAAATCTCTGAACTCAAAGTCCTTGGCCTGAGCTTACTGGCCACTCCGGCAAACTCTAAAGGCAGAGAACGGGGTGCCAAAGACAAGGAAAGTGAAGGAATGACTGCTTGGTGCACTGACTGTTATTTACAAGGCTTGTGCCAGGGTCACAGTAGTGAATGATGTGACATTTTTATGAGAATGGGTCCAACAGACCAAACCCAGCATACTGTGACATAAAGTCTATGGGCTCCATTGTGATAATGGTGTTTCAACGAAAAACCATCACGGTGTCAAAACATTGCTACATTGCAGCTAGAGGTAACTGGATATGGCCTCCATCTCAGTAGAAACTGACTGTGTCTCCAGTACTTAAGATTAGAAATATCAATCAGCCTGATTCACTGGTCTGCTTTAGCTACCTTACACCACTCGGGGGGACCTCATGGGTGTATCCAAAGACAGTTGCTCTGTTATTTTGCCAGCTAGAAACACATACTACTAGTTCCTGTTTGAGTAGAAACCATACAGGAGAGTACACTGTGAGTAGCAGAGAACACATGTATTTCAAGGATAGCTATTAATATGATTCAATTCCTAATGTTATTACAGCTGCACACTATTACAGTAACAAACATAATATAGATATCACATACTAGAGTAAGTGCTTTGGAAATACTGCCCCATGATTAAGGCAAAAAGGAAGCACTAATCTTATTTTTATTATTATTTTACCAATGAAGGTAAAAGTTGCATTAAAATTTAATTTCCAAATATATACAGGGCTATTATCCACCACACAGGAAAGAAGGCTTACAATGAAAATAGCATCATGCATAATGCTTAATGCATTCATGACCACAAAATAAGTATCCCGGAGGGACACAAAAACATGGAAACAATACAGGATAGGAACTGAAATTATGTCATATTCTCCTATCCTCAACATTACTGACTTTCACAGTCCATTAAAGGTTTATAAGGTGCATCCCAAAATGTTCTTTCTCTTCAAATAATGATAGAAATAATCACTTCCATATTATGCATCATATATGCTCTGTTTCCAGCTCTTAGTGCAGGAACCACTTTTACCAACTCTCTTTTCACAAGGATTTCCTTCCTGAACCTGCGGTGATTCTAAACACACTCAGAAACTTGCATATTACAGAGATGAGCACAGTAGAAAAGCCTATAAATAAAAAAATAAAAAATAAAAAAGTAATAATATGCTGATAAGGGTCTAATTCACCCATTGCCTAAAAGTGAACAATTCCTTTACTTCAGTGTTGTCCATCACTCTGTCTTGATTAGTCACCTGAAGACTGAATGTGCAATAGTAGATTAAATTCACCCGGCTACAAAAGGAGGAATGGCCAGTGGATCTATCCCTGCACAGACCTACAGGCATTGTCCCTACCACCTGACCACACGCATATAGAAAAGTTAAATGCCATCCTGAACTCAGATCCCACAAGCTGTATATGCTCTAGCCCAAACAAAGTGGCTTATTAATATGCTACATTATTTTGATACCCCATGGAGCACATAACACTAAGGGTAATTTGCATTGCAGTTAATATGCAATAAGCGGTGATGACAGTGGATTTGTGACTTTTTGCCCTTTGTCTTTTTAATTTTAAAATGCATTTTTAATTTGGTTTCCTACAAATCTAAGAGCAAGGATTATGAATACAGAACCATCAAGATCAGGGAGGTCTGCAGCTGTTACTTCAACAGCCCCTTCTTTACAAATGATATCTCTGAGTGTTTGCTTAATTTGCTTTGCATTTCTGGTGCAAACTTTGCTTTTCACATCAGGTCACCACAAGCATTTTGAAGACTTGAGGCCGCAGCTAGAAGGCAACTACTTTGAATTCCATTACATGTCTCTACATTTTTTAAGATCTATTTCAAATAACAAAATAAAAATCCCGGGGCTTGAAAAACAAGCTGTGGTGTTTGAAATGCGAAATCTGTTTAAATGTCCAACCAGAGCTTGCCTTGGTTAAAATGATGGAAGTAAGTACACACACACAAGACCGAATCCTAGCCCAGTTTCCGTGGACATACAGATGAATGTGGAGGTGTACAGCATCTCCTGGGTAGCAGCACAGAGGAAGTGACCACCTCTGCAGAGCTGCTATATACCTCAGCTTTCCCCCTTGGTGCATACATGTAGCACTGGCTCTTTATGCACTGGCCAGCATAGCTGTGGAAGCACACCAGGGGATATAGGCTGTGCTAGGTATCGTCTGACACAAGAAGGAACTCAAGGGTATGTCTACACTTGCCCCCTAGTTTGAACTAGGGAGGCAAATGAAGCATACCGAAGTTGCTAATGAAGTGTGGGATTTAAATATCCTGCGCTTGGATTAGCATATTCGCGGCCGGTTGCCATATTAAAAAGCCGGTAGCCCATATTAACTTGCCGCGTGTAGACGCGGTAGTCCGATCCAAAACCCTTCCCTCGAATTGTTACTCTTCATTGCACGAGGAGTAATAGTTAATTCGAGGGAAGGGTTTTGGATCGGACTACTGGGTCTGCACGCGGCAAGTTAATTCGGACTACCGGCTTTTCAAAATGGCGACTGGCCATGAATATGCTAATCAAGCACGGGATATTTAAGTCCTGCGCTTCGTTAGCAACTTCGGTATGCTTCATTTGCCTCCCTAGTTCAAACAAGGGGGCAAGTGTAGACATACCCCAAAGGGTTGTTCCTGGGTACACCAGGGAAGCATAACAGTACATTGCAGGAGGGCAAAGCTAAAATTCAGCCTGTTGTTGTTTGTTTGTTTGTTTGTTTTTTAGGTACATGATTTACATGATTAACACTGGCTTCTTTTTAATGACAAAATCCCATTGCTTTCACAGAAAAGAGAGTTGATCCATTTTTAAATGACTTGTTTTCAATTACCTTGTCTAACCAGAATGTGCCTCCAAAAATGGCTGGTAGTGCCAGGGTAGTGAAGAGGACAAGTTCCCATCTCTTATAAAACACCTATGTGGCCAACAAAATTCCCCAACACTTGCCTTCACTTGGCACAGGGGTGTCTATCAAAAACTGAGGTGTGAAAGATGAGTGTCTGGCAGTTTTTAAATGAAATCGACTGCTCAGGCCAGGTGAGGATCCTTATCCTTGACAGGCAGCCACCTAGGAAAATGAAATTTCAGATTCAAACCAGGGTGCGATGCCCCTCCAGGCAGATAGTCATCCTTGAATGACAGAGCTGTGGTTGCTACCAGAATTATTTCCCATAATTGCTAACAATGATATGGCAAGACTTCAGTATACAGGAAACACATTGTCTAGTATATCTGGGGGAGCCCAGATAGTCTCATGGGTAATCCCAGAAATGCATTCGAGAAGGAGTGACTGCTATCTAAGCAAAACAAAATGTATTTTACTCTCTCAGAAGAGTAATGAAGTGTAGACATACCCAAAGTTACTGGAGGCCTTAAAAGGTTCAAAAGCACTTGGTTCTGAGGTACAGCTGTTCTCATTGCTCTGAACTTAGGTCTGTGAAGGCCTAGTCCTTGGGAGCACTGCTGTGGGGGTACAGTAGCGAGAAGTTGCTGGGGTTCCTACTAGCCTGTTTTGTCCAAAAGGTTGCAGAACATGGCAGTGTCCTGACTGACAGATCTGCATTGCCTACTGCTCCAATAGCAGCATGCACTGAAGCAGAGCATTTTGGCTTTGTATTGAGTTCAAGGTTTGCCTTGGCATCTCCATGTCTTTTTCTGCGATGTTTTTAGCCATGGCAATGCTGTCCCTGGCCTCTGTGTCACTGTCCTTGCCCACTCCAATGATCTTTCTGGACAGCTCCATTTCAATGAGCTCCATGAGTATGTCATCCAAAGTTTTCTATCCTCTCCTCCCGTCCCAGAGTAGGCAGCCATTCAGCTGCTGATAAAGGTCCTGTCCTTGAGTGCCCTGACTGTGGGAGTAGGGTTAAAAAACACAAACAGTAAGGCTGTGTCTACACTGGCCACTTATTCCGGAAAATCAGCCGCTTTTCCGGAATAACTTGCCAGCTGTCTACACTGGTCCCTTGAATTTATGGAAAAGCACTGATGATCTACTGTAAAATCATCAGTGCTTTTCCGGAAAAACTATGCTGCTCCCATTCGGGCAAAAGTCCTTTTCCGGAAAACTGTTCGGGAAAAGGGCTAGTGTAGACAGCACAGATTTCTTTTCCGCAAAAAAGCCCCGATCGCAAAAATGACGATCGGGGCTTTTTTGCGGAAAAGCGCGTCTACATTGGCACAGACACTTTTCCGGAAAAAAGTGCTTTTCCGGAAAAGCATCCTGCCAATGTAGACACGCTTTTTCAGGAAATACTTATAATGGAAAACTGTTCCGTTTTAAGCATTTCCGGAAAATCATGCCAGTGTAGATGTAGCCTAATTGTTCACATTGCGAAGAGCTTATGATAGCATTTTATATAGATGAAACAGGATAGCCTGCCCCATTAAAAGTTAAGGCGCAACCAGTCCGGTCCTCGAGGAAAACCCAGTCGGCAAGTACTAGGAATCAGCTGACTTATCAGGAGAGCATCTAGTGGTTGGGTGTGATTCCCAGCTGGAGGCTATAAATGGGGGCCCCACTCTTTGTGGAAGCGTGGGTCCAGGAGAGACTGGAGCACAAACTCTTCTGCAGCAAAAGGCTGAAAGGAGGCAGACTTACTCACTCCACCCTCTTGGAGACCAAGAAAGCTCAGTCCCTTTAGTTACTGGAGGCCTGAGGGCCCCACAATCCCAGTCAAGAACAGGACTATTTGTTATTGTTCTGCACTTCCTTTTGTTTGGTATTTGAGCATAAATGAAGCCCTGGGCAAGAGCTACACATTGAATCGAGTATGGCTGATTGTTTGTCCCTAGCTGGCGATCAGGTCCTCCAGAATACAGTGCATATCTAAACTTCCCCTCCCTGAGATGCCTTCCATTCTTGCTGCAATGTCAGCTGTGGTAAGTGGTTTGCCCGTGAGGAGAGCTGTATTGGGATTTTTGCTTGTAGGGAGGTAGGATTACCTTTGTACTTAGCAGTAATGAGGCCATTAGTGGATCCTGTGTCTAAGTCTGGTGCTCAAGAAGAATGTTGAAGAATTGGAAAAGGGTGTACAGAGAAGATCTGAGGTTGCAGGCTGGGGATAGGTGGGAATTATGTTCCTGGTCTATGTTTGCAGCTTTGTTTATATGGTGTCAGAGGGGCTAGATTGAGGCCTCTGGAACTTAGCTAGATAGTAATCCCCTCTACATCCCCTTGGAATATCTGGTCATATTCAAAAACACAAAGGACAGACTAGTAAGACACAATGTGAGGTTATTCACCTAGGGTACGTCTACACAGCAACATTATTTCAAAATAACTTAATCCGTGTATACACAGCAGGCAGTTATTTTGAAATAATGTCAAACTACTGTCAAGCTAGAGGGCTTCTTACTCTGACTCCTGTAACCCTCATCATACAAGGAGTAAAGGGAATCAGAGGAAGAGTGCTCTATTTCAAAATAAGTGCAGTGTAGATGCTCCCAATTTCAGAATAAGCTATTTCGAAATAAGCTACACATTTGTTGACGTAGCTCAATTTGCATAGCTTATTTCGAGTCAAGCCCTGCTGTGTAGATGCACCCCAAGATGTTCTCCTCAAAAGGAGTAGAAGGAACTAGCAAGTGATACCAGCTGGAATGACTGTACAGCTATTCCCCATAACATCTGGACCAGAACTGAGCAATTTATCAGTCTTAGATTCTGCTTAATCTCCTCGGAAGCCATGGTGAAAATGCAGAGAAAAATAAGGCTCTCAAATGATTGTCTGAAGCATTCACTGTTACAGGATATTTATACCTCTGCGGGGTGCTATAATCTTTGTACCTTGATGGGCATGCAATGCCCATGTCTTCCTTATTTAAACTGAGATTACCAACCACTTCTTTCTGTGTAACCATTGGCTCAATAAATTGTTGAATTTCATACAAATGAATGATTTCATTATTCAAATATGCAGTAGGAAGATGGGAGGGGTCTCACATGCCAGTTTCCATTTTAAGGTGATGAATGTGGTTTGGGAGCAGTCTAGGGAAATTCACCTTTTAAGGGTCTCCTTGGGGTTGAGTGTAGTATTTCAGTCCTTTTCTCATCCCTGGTGCCCAGTGTAGGCTGCCATCTGATCTTGTAGGTTTTCAATGGCTTGACCCACCAGCCAAATCACAAAATCTGAATGAGCCCATTCCAGAGTATTAAAGAATCCAATAAATAAACAGTCTGTTTGCCAATGCTACTGTCTTCAGCCCTGGCTATGGGATATTTAAATTCAGTCTCTTGTTTGGGTTCTCAGATAAATTCAGTGCCACCTGCCACTGCTCTGGGTTACAATGCAGACTCTCTACAGAGCTGCTATGTCCTGCTTATTTCAGTTCTTCACTGCGATTTCCATAGGCCTCTCCCTACAAGGGACTTTAATCTCTAGTGCTTTCTCACAGCCAGCATCCTCAGGTTCTCCACTCTCTAAAACCCCGACTCTGTACGCAAATTACATATCTTTTTCTGATTTACTTTCAAAAGAGGCTTTTCCAAAGTTTGGCACCTCTACACGGCGCCAAATTTCAGAAAAAAAGTGCTCTTTCAACACATCCTTTATTCCTTCATCGCTTGTGTTATATTGACATCGGCATAGTCTCAAAATCTAATTATAACATAGTCAAGGAGGTGCTAGTGTTTGGATTGGGGATGTTTCCTGGTTGTCTTAAATTTATTACTCTGTCTAAAGATGGTATTTGTGGTGAGCAAGTCATGCTCCATATATTTGCTGAGGAGGAGACTACCATTAGGGTTTGCATTCCACCCCCTTCTTTGCCTACTATGCCCCTCCACAGTCCAGTTTGACTTGGCGCTGAAATCTCCCAGGAGGATGAGTTTGGTTGCCTTAGGTGTGGCTGTAAGGACTGTATCAAGAGCACTATAGCATTGATCCTTGTTGTCTTCCTCATCATCAAGTGTTGAGGCATATGCACTGATGGCTGTGGCACATTGGTTGTTGCTGAGCTTGAGCACAAGATGCTTGTTTATCCCCACAGGAAGCTTAAAAAGCTGACTGGCCATCTTATTTTTGATGGCAAAACCAATTCCTTGAATATGTCTCTCTTCAGGTGGCTTTCCTTTCCAAAAGAAGATGTATCCACCTCCATCCTCTTGTAATTTGCCTTCATTGGCCCAGCGGGTCTCACTAAGTCCTGCAATGTCAATGCTGAGTCTTGCTATTACTCCAGCAGTTATGGAAGTTCTTCCTTCTGTGCATTCACTGTGCTGAGACTCCATAAGGGTGTGGACATTCCAGGTGGTGAAGTTCATTGTCTTGTATCTCTTGTTTTGGCTGCAGAGTTGAGTGATTCCACTGGGTGCTGCCATCTAGTTAAAAGAATGGGATGGTGTATATTTGAGACACCTTTTCTAGACCCCTCCCTGTTTCAGGTGAGCAAAGGAGATCCTAGAAAAGGCCTTCTCCGCTGCTGCCAAAGTGCACTTCTGTCTCACCTAGGTACAAGATGAACATCACATGGCTGCCACCTGCATGTAAATGGGTCATTAAATGGTAAGTGTTACTTGTGACAACTTGGCATTCTGTGGGCGTGCAGAATGACTGCATCTTACAAATGGAAGTCCAGTTTCTTCCACCTATATGCACCCTGAGTAATACTCCCTGGATTCTATCCTGTTAAATCAGGAGTAATATTTGAGAGCAATCTCATTTATTTTTTTAATGTTGATGAAACACAAAGGTGTTTGAAGCTAAGCCCAGTGCTTCTCAAGCCCAAGCAGAGGAGAAGGAGGATGTGTTGTCAGATCCAATTGACATTGTTTTCTAAAAGTTATTCTTTGAAACTGCATTTCAATAGCTCTCCCTTTTCCTCAACATTTTTGTTTGTGTTGTAGCTTTTCTCTGTGCATATATCTTTTTGCATACAAATTATACTAATACCTACTGTCATGGGACTACATCTATTAGTGGTTTAAAATTGTTTATCCATTTCTTCTCCATTTATTCTTTAAACTATAATTGTTTGTCATTTTCCTTAAACTATGTTAATGCTCTCCAGGATTTTGTATGGTCTAATAATTTTCCATCTATGAAATTCTTAAATTTATAAGTAGAATTGAAAACAACGGCCCAGATTAATCACTCTACACTGCCTGCTTTGAGCCACTTATGAGATTGTCTTTGATATTGACTTCCATCCAGTTTATTTCCTTACAAACTCAGCCAATAAGGAATGCAGAAGAAGCCAAGTGGCACTGAAAAGAAAGCTGCAGTAGAAATGTAATCTTTCATCCACATTGAAATCTTTTCTTCTGTTGCTTTCTCTGTGTCTCACCTGATATATTGTTCTTTGTGTGTTCCTCTTTGGGAAGAAATATTCAACACAGTTTTAAACAGCTTGATTTTATTGAGGAAGGTGATGATGAGCTGGAGGTAACATGAGTCAGATTAAGTACTTTCAGGTGTTGTGTCTCACTCAGGCTGTTGGTTTCCTTTGCCCCACATAATGTATTTAAAAGGACGGGTCTTTTCTCATCTTCATTTGTGCACATCACAAAAACCACTTCATTCTTTGAGACAATTGGCAACTGTTCGTGCCCGGGATTAAAACAGCCAAGTTTGGGAAGGTCGGTTTTGATGTGTGTTAGCAGACATGCACAACGCTTTATGAATAAATCTGGATAAGCAGTACCGAGTCCCCCGCATCAACCATACCAACTTAAAAACTTCTTTGTAAATCAATGCTAGATTGTGTCCTGGTCCTGCAAGGCCATGCAGTGTATTTGTGGGTACAAAAGCCACTGACTGTTGTGGAGCCACATACAGTTAGCTCAGATTAGGATTTTAAATTTAGGCAGGGTAGCAGGGACAGTGTGTAAAATAACCTCAGCGAGTGGATGAGGAAAGGACATTGTCATGGAGCGGAGTGATGGTCTGGTAATTAGGCTGATAGCTGAGATCCTGGAAGATCTAGATTCAAATCCCTATTGTGTGGTGATTGTTCTCTTCGTGCCTCAGTTCCCTCTCTGTACAATGGTGACAATCACACTTCCTTATCTAATGGGGGTGTTGGGAGGATAAATACGTTAAAGATTGTGAAGCGCTCAGAAATTATGATACTGCGGCCATATAAGCCTACCTAAGATAGATGATCATGTGAAGCTTTAGCTCTATATAAATGGCTTATTGAATAGCATTGGTTGGGAGAGAGATGTATTCCTCAAAACAGATGGTGATTAAATGATTCCCCCACCTTCCATGCCTCCAACACACTCTGGTGAAGAGTGTTCACTCTCTGAAATGCAGTTATTTCCAGAGTTCCTGCAAGAGTGGGGCATCTACATGTCTCCTCATAGTTCCTTCTGTCTCTTAGGGTGCATGTAAACAGCAATGCTAGCTCAAAATAAGCTACACAATTTGAGCTACGCACATTGCATACCTTATTTCAAGCTTCTTTCAAGATAGTCTATTTTGAAATTTGGTGCTGTCTATTCTGACAAATCCCTTAATCCTGGTGGAATGAGGTTTACCAGGATGTCACAATAACAAGCCCGTTATTTCAATTGCATTTCAAAATAATGGGTATGCTGCGAAGATGTGGAAAACACTATTTCAGGATACTGGATGTATCCCAAAATAGAGCCTGCTGTCTAGACATACCCTTAGTGAGTACAAACCTGTATAAATTCCATGTAATTTACCTTACATGTTAAAAAAAAAAAAAAAAAAAAAATGGGAAGTAGAAGTTCCATCTTTGTATTTTTTTTGCCTCATAAATATGCATTTTCCCCATGACCCTCCTGCATCCTGACACAGAACTGTGCTGTTTTTCATTTTAAATTAAAAAGTGTCACATAAAGAACCAGTTCCAAAGTCTCACACTCCACTGAGCCCATACCTCTGTCAAACTCAGTCGAGCCCATTTTAATAATCAAATGCTTCCTGTATTCATTTTAAAATGATAATTATGAATGTCTATTGGATCAGCCTATAGATATCTGATTTAGATATTTGATTAGCCAACACTGCATTGCGTGCTTTTATTTTCTGTTAGAAGCCATCTATCTTCAACTAATATGGTCTCCATCACCATAACATGTAATGAATTTCCACGTATTTAAAAACAGAAACAAATTTTTTTTCTTTTTTCCCAGCCACTAGGGAAACCAGCTTACTTTGTTAATAGGTGGCTGGTTGTTTAGATTTATGTGCAACAATAAGCATATGAGTTGTCAGTCTCTGTGTAAGCGTGCCTACAGAAATCATTCTGGGAAAGCTAAGTTGAAGAAAGAAGTCTTGCTTTTGGTTCTGAAAATGTTTCATCCCAATAGCCTTATCTCTTGTAGTAGTGAGTTTCATAGTCCAGTTCCTGTGTGAAAGTTCTCATTCCTGAACTCTGAACTGCCTCTTCTCTTCATTGAAGAACAGTGGAAGGCAGCTCTCGTGGTAGATCAGGATCACAGTGGGAGAAACAATCTCTCAGTTACCTAGGACGTATCCAGTGGGGAGCTTTTACTAGTAGGACAGAAACATTGCACTGTCTCGTCTCAGTGCAAAGCACCAGCATAATGAGTTCATGGTGACCTGTGTTCTGAGGATGAAGGGCTGCTGTATTTTGTACCAGATTATCTTTTTCAGGGTTTCTTTATGATAGGTCAGTGAAACAATACTGAACTAAATACTAAATAAGTTGTAATAATCAAGCCTGGTCATGGATCATGCAAGCATGGATGTCACAGTGAGTTCTGTGTCTGACTGGAGAGAACATGGACAAATGAACATAGGTGTCTTTTTTCATCTGTAGCATTTTTGAGCTTCCAGTGCCATTGAAGAGTCTAAAAGGAATCCCAGCCTTCAGACCAACTTAATAATAGGAGGGCATATGCCTTTGATTGTGGGGAATGTTAAAGAGGAGGCAAATTCTCCAAAGCAATCCCTCTTCCCATCAGCATCTCCTCAGCATCTGCTCTTCATCCAGTTGATTAGATGCACTGAGAAAACCAAGCGATATTTGAATACTAAGTTGGGACTTACCAAAATGATACTGCTGAACACAAGGCATTCTTGCTCCTGTAATAGTCAGTCTAAAATCAAGCCATAGCATCCACTTAGCCCTTCTTTGGGAGAGCTAAATGGATTTTGTAAATTCCATTGATAAATTAGTGCTAGAGCCATTCACATAAATCTTCCCATTGGAATGATTTATCACAACTGTACTATTATTAACATTCAGTAAATTAGGTCCATAAAACAACATTTGCCTTGCCATTAACTGAAGATAATACACAAAGCTCATTTCTACCCCCTTTCATTTTTTCATAATGCCCTTCTGAGACACAATCAGCAGCTCTCTAAGCTGCGTGCATGTACTCATCAGTATATTGATAGCACTAATACAGCATACTCTTCAGATCAATTACTGAAGTGGGGAGACTAGTACAAGCTTCACTTGTGGTCTGAGAAAAAAATCCTTATTTATGAGGCAAACAAAACTGTATAATTGTACTTCAATGCAAAACACATGTTCCTGGGAATACCAGTCATTTTCAGACTCTCATTATTCAAAGTACTGGTTAGCCCAGGACAATATTGGTCATTTCAGAATCTGGCTGGACTGCCATCTTAAAACAAAACCAAACACCACCCATAACAAATGAACAAATAAGACAGACAAAAATGATAACAACCACTTTAAATGGTAGCCAGCTTGACAAGTGTCACAGAGCATAAGACAGCTTTATTATCTACTAGCAGCTCTTTTTCTTGTGTTACAATACTATAAAGGCTTTGTGAACACAGATGCCTGATTCTTAACACACAGTGTTGTACTTGCAGGGAAAGACTTAACAGTGTGTGTAGGTAACCAGCCTGATCACTGGATTTTCTGATTTTTTTTTCATTTAAAATGAACACTTTTAGAACAATGTAGTGAGTTGCTGAGCAGCCTCAACTTCAGCTGAACTCAGTGGAACATGAGGATGACCAGCACAGGATCAGGCTCTTACTCAGGTTTACAGTAATGTTTTGTCATGAAGATGACATTACAATACCAAAGCAGAAGAGCCTTTCTGGGCAGCGCTACAGCTATAAAGAACTGTGTGCAATTGTCCAATCAAAAAGATGACCACGCTCCATAAATTAACCCATAGAATAAGTAAAGAACGCTAGCTTCACTTGCATGATCTGTAGGCAACAAAAACATCACCATAATGTCACATAGTTTGGATTCAGTGGAGCTAACTGGAATACTGCATAGTCTGTGCAAACAGTTTTGCATATGAGGTTTTTATTCCAGAGTCCAACTGAGTAAACCCAACTTGATTTCCCACATTGTTCTCTCTGGAGGAATCTCTTTCAAAAGACCACTTTTCTAATTCAGAACTTCTTCTGGAGAAGGGCATATCTCCATAGCTATGCACTGTCTGATTTTTATTCACACAAAGAGATGATAGAAAATCTCACATCTGTCTGTTTCAGCCTTTTTCGAAGAGCAGTGAAAAAGACGATATGGCCCATAGGAAGTAGGCATGTGCTCTCTACAACTCCACTGCCTGCACAGCTCCTTCTGTCCCAGAAGAACTTATATGCACTCATCATACTTGAATTTATTCCATCTACAGATTGAGTGAGTGAGTGAGTGAGTGAGTGAGTGAGTGAGTGAGTGAGTCAAGAATCAGATCCACATTTGTTCCCCCACAGGGCCCATTCCTACTATGGAAGCAAAGGTGGGTGAAGAATGCTTCTGTGGGTGTCATCTGAGATTCATCAGGGAACCTGCAAAGGAGCAGTCGGAAAGAGAAAGACATGTAACCTTGCAGCACTAGCCAGGGTGCATGATGTGAAAAATAAAGGATGTTGGTCCCAGAGGTTGAGTTTCCTCCCCAGCAGCCTGTAGATAGATGTATGATGCCATTTGAAGCATGTTACACAATTGACAAAAGGAGGTTCAAGACACAAATTTTCCCCACTCCAGTGTTGTGACTTGAGGCCCTAATATGAGCTTGGTGTGGAAGACACACCTCAGAGGAGTGAAAGGGGAGGGAAAGTGTGCCCACCCTCCATTCACAAAGCAGTATTGTGTCTCAGGGCTGAGTCTGGTTCCTCACTCCAGGTCTTGTGGCACTGTGATCTCACACATCATGTGGCAGCATCACTCACTCAAATTTGTCCCGGCCTTGTTTGCACTACATGCTACTCCCAATAAAATAAAATCACCTCAATGAGCAACCTAGAGCATTCTGTGACATAGAGTAATGAAGCATCACTGTAGATACTATGCTTGCTTATGTAACCCTAACTGGCCTCCAGGAAATGTCCCACAGTGCCCATTGTGACCACTCTAGTCAGCAGTTTGAACTCTACAACCCCACAAGCATGTGCCTTTCTCTCATTTAAGGGCATAGGAATATTGAAATCCCTCTTTCTGTTTGCTCAGTGTGGACTTGTCACACAGCATCTTCCCAGCTGGTCATGCCAGCTTTCCAAAACATGGAGTGCACTGGAGCTGTTGGATCTCCTGGGTCTGTGAGAAAAGGAGGATGGGCAGCCACAGTTTCGCTCAAGCCATAGGAACTTGGGTATCCATGGGCAGATTGCTCATGGCATGCAGGAGAAGGGGCACGCAGCAACGCCATGCTAAAATCAAGGAGCTGAGGCAGATGTACAAGGACGAGGGAGGCAAGCTGTCACTCTGGTGCAGCTCCAAAGGGACTGCATCCCATTCTCGGCTACAGCCCACTCCCACTTGCCAAGAGCCCTGTGGATACTTTGGGAAGACTACAGGCAGCAGCTTGAAGAGTCAGCCCAGAGCATGAAGAGATGAACAAGGAAGTGAAATTGGAGGAGGGAGTGGGACAGATAACAGGATCATCTGTTGGCATTGTGTGCTTTCCCTGATCAACCCACATTGACGTCAGTGAAATGGCTCTAGCGATCCATGAGTGTCTGCAAGACCATGAAGAAGTAGCCTTTTCAATTGATGTGCTCCATTCCAACATGATCTGGGACCAAAACTGGGATATGTATGCCATCTATCGTCCCACTGCATTTTGGGTATTCCACTGCTGCAAAGCCATCATTTCCTGCACATCCTCAAGAGCCAATGCCCTTCCTAGCAGGAGACAATTAATGGCCCTGCCCACCAGCATCACCACGAGCCCCACAGTGCACCTGCCAATTCCAAACGAATTGCAACTGAGCGATAGGAGTCTGGAGTTGCCCGCTTCTACCCAGTGATCATCTCTTGCTTTTCTACTGTGAGGATAGATCTCATTCTGGTGTCTGTGCGCCACCAGGCCATGAGGAGCTCTACGCGCAGTTCCAAACATTCTGCAGCCACTGCTCATCACCCTATGCATGCATCATCATGCAATCACATCACTCAGTGCTTGTTTCCTAAGCCCAGTGCCAAGAGCCCCCTGTATGCAGCTGCTCGGTGAATGTTGGCAGCAATAATGAATTCTTTCTTTCCGTTGCACACAGCCAGACAGGTACCACAGATTCACTGTTTCCCTGCTCCTGAAATACTGCAGGGGCTGCAACATTGTGTTCATAATGCTCATCACCAAAGTGGTCAGCAGTTCAAGATCCATGCATTCAGAGAGAGATGACTTCTACACAGATTATAAGGGCTGTTCAAAGCTGTGCAGACAAAATCAGAAGCCCATGGAATTGTGGAACAGATAGAACTGGATTATGGGATGGTGAGCATGCTCCCATGATGCACTGTTGTTTGTTCCTAGATCTCCCAGCAGCAGAGGGTGGCAGGTTATATAACGGGATAGATACCTACAATGTACTTCTCTCTCTGTTGATGCTAGACCCCCAACCGTGGATGTACTCCACTGACACAAGGAGCATTGTGTGTGCAACCAATGTAATTAAAATGACATGTGATCATTGATATAACTTAAGTTGACTTAACTCTGTAGTATGGACTAGGCATTCCTGGAGCCTTTCACATATCAAACTATTCCTGAATCATATAAATGTTTACCTTACATAAACTCTACTTCTATTGCCAGAGAAGTATATCTAGTCTAATCACCTAAGAAGCTTTATATCTTAAAGGATTGAACCTCATTTTTTGTAGGTCATTGAAAAAACTATGCACCAAAATCTCAGCTGGTGTAAATTAGCACTCCTCCTTTGGCTTCAGAGGAACTCTGCCAGTTTACACCAGCTAAGAATTTAGCTTGGTATTCATAACGTTTTACTGTTTAATAGGTAAAATATCCTCTTGATACCTATCCGTATATGAGGTCTCTCTTGATTGTTTCATTAACCTGGAGTGATGATGATGGAAAGATAATATTCACAATAATAAATTATATTTATATAGCACTTTTCATCTAGAAAACTCCTTAAACACCTCACACATTCTGTGGCAGATTTTGAATTCTCACCACTTTGTAACAGGAGTGATTTCATTGAAATAAATGGAGTTAAAGAAGGGTAAAATTGGTATAAATTAGATTAGAATTGTGCTTTATATAGATGGTTGCTTTAAAATGCTATGTGTGGACCATGAAAATGTGATAGTGAATGAAAAATTTTAATTTTGTGCAAAATTTTTCATAGAATTTTCTGGTTTATTGAAAGGGAAAACTATTGGAAAAGAAAAGGGGAAAGAGATTGGTAGCAATTTGAAACAACTATGGTCTTCAAAAATTACCTTGTTTTCAGATTTTTGTCTAATTGAAAAAGTCTCAGAGCGGTAATCGTGTTAGTCTGTATCTGCAAAAACAACAAGGAGTCCTGTGACACCTTAGAAACTACAGATTTATTTGGTCATAAGCTTTCATGGGTAAAACCTACTTCATCAGGTGAATTGCAGTTGAGTTTACAGAGACATGATATATAAGAGAGAGAGGCTAATCAAGTCAGGGTGGAAATGGCACAGAAATGTGGATATCAAGAGAGAGGAAATTGCCTTTGTAATGTGTTAACCAATAAAGAATCTTATTCAATCCTAAATTGATAGTATTGACTTTGCAAATGAATTCCATTTCAGCCATCTCTCTTTCTAATTAGGTTTTGAAATTCTTTTGTAGAAGAATGGCTACTTTAGCCTTCCAGGACTTTCAGTAATGGATTTGAAAGTGTTTCCTTACAGGTTTATGTGTGTTACCCATTCCTGATGCCTGATTTGTGTCCATTTATCCTTTGGCATAGAGATTGTCCAGTTTGGCCAATATACATGGCAGAGGGGCACTTGATGGCATAGATCACATTTGTGGATGTGCAGGTGGATGAGCCCCTGATGGTGTGGCATATGTGGTGGGTCCTTTGATTATGTTGCTTGTGTAGATATGTGGACAGAGTTGTCTCAGGGATATGTTGCAGGGATAGGTTCCTGAGTAAGTGTTTCTGTGGTATGTTGTGTGGCTGGTAAGTATTTGTTTCAGGTTGTCAATGATGTGCTGGCGGGGCTTAAACTGGGGGCTGTAAGTGGTGTTCTGTTATTTTCCTTTTTGGGCCTGTCCTGAAGCAGGTGATTTCTGGGTACTCATCGGCTGTCAATCTTTTTCTCACTTCCCCAGATGGGTATTTAAGTTTTAAGAATGATGGATAATTTTAACCAAAAGACAAATCTATTTTGGTAAAAACGATTTTTAATTTTAAAAAGATGTTTAAATGAAAACATTTCAACCAGCTATACTTCTGTACTGAAAAGAGTGCCAGCTCTGGTGAGGACCATTAATCTATTCACTCCATCAAGGCTATTTTTAGGAGAGCAAGGGAAGACTAACTTCACCCACTGAAACTAAATTGGGCCAGAGGAAATGTTAGCTAATCAGAAGGTAATTACCCAAGCTGAGATTTTGTTAGTGCATTGGCTTAAACGTGCACTTGCAAAAGTGTCATGATGAATAAAATGAATGCAAATGGCCCGGATTTTAAATTGAACCTATAGAATATTTTGTGAACGATTTTAATTTACTCATCTATTTCTTCACATCATTATGTCATGGACACAAGAATCTAAGTGATCACAGAACAAATCAAAGACTTGTTATTTAGATGTTATAATATAATCACTCAAGATCTTGAGAGCTAAAATTGACCATCGGACTTGTACTTCATGTTAAGCTCTATCTATGAGATGCACTGTGTTATATTTTACACAAGGAATGTCAGGCCAAAATCTGCTCTCAGTTACATCAGTGCAACTCCAGTGAAGCTAGTTGTGTTTCAACAGTAACAGAATTTCCCTTAGCCTGACTTTGCTACTGTCTCTATAACAAAAAGGGTACAAATCATTTTTAAAGCCTACAGTTTCACCATGTTTTAAACTGATGCTCCCAAACAAGGCAGCTTTAAAGTTCCCAGCTAGTAGAATTCAAATAAGATATCCAAAGAAATATTCCTTCAGCAAGCTTATGTATCCCCAAGGCTCCTAGAAATGTTGTTCATATGCTGTTTTGCTGATCTCAAGAGAGAATCTATAATACAAATGGAATCTGGACTAGTTAAACTGTAAAACAAGTACAGCAAAATCTCTGTTATCCAGCATATTGGAAGAATAGAGGGAGCTGGTTAATCAAATATTCTGGTTAACTGAGAGTTATACTTTATGAATGGAATACTGATTTTCAAAGAATTAGAACACAATCAAATCAATAAAGTATAAAATAGTATACAGGGATCAGTACCAGTAGTAGCACTACAATGCAAAATGGTTGGTTTTTTTTTTTTTTTTTTTTTTTTTTTGAAGCACTTAGGTGTATACAGGCAAAGTTTTCTACAGCAGTTTGTGCACAGTGCTGTGATGATGTAGGGTTGTCAGTCCACCAACACTGGCCTGGAGTCTCCAGGAATTAAACATTAATCTTTCATTAAAGATTATATTAGGTAATGAAATCTCCAGGAATTTGTCCATCTAAGTGAGACTAATGATCAATGCATGGTGTACACCTAGATCACTAAAAATACACTTAATACTAAAACTATATTAAACATAATTTAATCTTTCTTGAATGATGATTCAGAAGGCACTTCAGGATCCTGTAGTGCCTCAGGATCATTATTATGAACATCAATTATCACTGTAGATGTGGAAGGTGTAGGAGATAGGACTGAATTTGTAATGAGACACACCCTGGAAGTTGCTTTTTTGAATAAATCCCTGGTTTCAACTTCCTTTCTTGTCTTCTGCCTCTTCACATTAAAGTTGAGTGCAGAATATGCAACTGCATGACGTGTTGGGAAGAATACCAGTAATGATTACTAGATTGAAGATTTGTTTTGGGAGATACCAGAAATGCCAGTTAATTGAGTTTTCTGGTTAACTGGGTGCCAGATAACTGAGCTTTTACTGTACAGAACTTATGGTTTAGGAAAGAAAAAGGGAATTAGAATTGTTTGGACTTCCAGGAGAGGCAGCTCTGCCTTTAAGCATACTGATGTGGTGAAACAAGACATATAAAGGAAATGTCTGAGCTCTCATTGGGATTATCTGCTTGCTGAGTTGTGCTGGTTTAACTAACAGCATCTATTTTAAAAAATAAATGGGTTAAGTTGGTAAAGTTTAAACCCTATTCTGATTTAGCTTGGCTTCACTTCTGTTCAGGAGGCTGGAGGGATACTGACACATTCCAAAAACCAGACACGCTTTAGGTAAGATGAGTAAATTACATTTGGGGCATGTGACTCTTCCCCAAATCCTGAGGCCTAAATTTGTGCAGAGTGCTGTGATGATACTGGGGTTGCCAATCCTCCAAGATTGGCTTGGAGTCTCTAGGAATTCATCTTTAATTAAAGATTATGTCGTGTGATGAAATTTCCAGGAATACATCCAACCAAAATTGGCAACCCTAGATAATGGTGGACAGATTCGAGTTGCTTTTTTGGCATGATAGAACTAAAGAGTCATATCACAGATCTGTGCCAAAATGCTAAGGCTAGCTCTGCGCTGAGTTCTGATCCTCTTCAGAACTTCAAAATAATTTTTTTAAAGTCAAATACCTACTTGTTACAAAACAATGAGAGGTGGTGAATAAATATATGTAGTACAGGTAAATTAGTGTGGAGTGGTAGAACAAAGTGATTTCAATGGACATTAAGTGAGAGTCTAATTCCAAACTGATGTGCTCATGATTACTCCAAAAACATTTACCTTCCAAGTTACTGTCAGTAATAATAATATAATAAAAATGATTATGAATATGAAGCACTTAAGCAGTGTTTTACAGTTATGGCATGTTATCATCTATTTTATAGATGGGCATACAAAAGTGGAGAAGTTAAGTGACTTTTCTGAGGCCACACCATGAGTTAATTACAGAGCCAGGATTATAATTTTGGAGTTTGCCTTTCTTCTCTTCACTTAAGACTCTATGGGTACATCTAGACTGCATGGCTCCGTCGATGGAGCCATGTAGATTTGTTTGTTCGGCAAAGGGAAATGAAGCCGCGATTTAAATAATCGCGGCTTCATTTAAATTTAAATGGCTGCCCTGCTCTGCCGATCAGCTGTTTGTCGGCAGATCGGGGCAGTCTGGACGCTCTCCTGTCAACATGAAAGCCCTTTATTGACCTCCCCGGTAAACATCATCCTTCGAGGCATAACGGGGAGGTCGATAAAGGGCTTTCAGGTCGGCACGGGAACGTCCAGACTAGCGCGCTGAGCCGACAAACAGCTGATTAGGCTCAGCACGGCAGCCATTTAAATTTAAATGAAACTGCGATTATTTAAATCGCGGCTTCATTTCCCTCTGCTGATCATTAATGGAGCCATGTAGTTTAGACACACCCAAAGATGTTACCTCTTCATTGACCGAGATCATTCTACTAAATGCTATGGCACCAAGGTCAACCAAAAGAGGCTGCGGAGGAGACTTTGGTGACAGTGATCCATATATTTCTAAGAAGCATTAAATAAGCAGTGGTAGCTGGAAGATGATTGTACATTCCTTAAAAGGAGAAGATGTAAGGAAAGCAAACTCCAGTGGGTTTTGAAAAGGAAAAACAGAACAAAAGAAAGGGAAGAAAGCTGTTTCTAAAAATAAACTTGAGCTACCAGTTGTGTTTATTGTAAAGAGCCCAGCATGTGGTTGCATCACAAATATACAATATCTTGTTTCTGGAATAAATTTCCAAACAGTTATGTTTCCTTTAATAAGTTAACTTACAGTATGTTCTACACCATAGCTCTGCATTTGCTCCACCATTTTCAAGAAAGATTAAAAGGGCTCAAAGAAAGTCCAGAGAAAACTCTTAGAGCCATAAAAGCCTAGAGAACCTAAATAATTTTTTCCTGCTTTGGCAAAACAGTAGAGAGGTCAAACCTGAGATCACCAGCTGTGGAAATTCTTTTGGAGATGATGACATAGTTGAACAAACCACCCACAACCACTCTCCTCAAGGTAAGTGCTGTGTAATCTGCAAACCCTCTCTGCTGTATAGGACAATTTTATTGGTCCTACAAACTTATGAACAATGCAATATATTTTAGGTGCTAGTCAATGGAGCTCTTTAGATTAACTGTCTACATCAGTGGTTCCCACCCACTGGTCCATGGACTGGTGGTGGGCCACAAACTCCTACTTGCCGGGCTGCAGCACTCTGCCAGGCCATGCCCCAGCTGCTAATAAGCCCCTTCCACTGGGAAACAGTTTCCAAGGTGCGCATCTCTCCTACCCTCCCATGATGAGTGGTGCTATGGGCTGCCCTGTGTGCCATGGATGGAGTCGGGCTGCGGTGAGGCTGTCCCTACTGGGGCAGCTTCACCATGGCCCCTGTTCCTGCTCTGCGGCAGCCAAGCAGCCCAGCCAGAGGGGCTGTGTGGTGGGTGGCTGCCTCATGTGCCATGGCTGGAGCTGAGCCGGGGTGAGGCTGTCCCTGCTGGGGAAGCCTCACTACAGTCCTGGTTCTTGCTCCGTAGTAGCCACGCAACCCGGCCAGCAGGACCACATGGGGCAGGTGGTTGCTCTGGGGGGTGAGGCTGCTCCAGGGGTAGCCAGCCTGCATGGCAGAGTGGGGCCACTCCAGGGTGGTTGTGCCGTGTGGTGGAGCGGGGCTTTTCCAGGGAGTGGAGCTGCTCCACGGCTGGCTGGGCCACGTGGTGGAACAGGGCTGCTCTGGGGGCAACTAGTCCACCTGGCGGAGCAGGGCCATGCTGAGCTGGCTCAGGGACCACTGGTGGGACAGCCAGGGATGAGCATGAGCTACCACTACCCAGGAGGTTGGGGTTGGGTAGGGATGAGGGTGGGGAGAAGCCCTCTGAGCTGGAGTCAGCACCCCGCTGCTTTCAGCACAGCTTCTCCCCAGCTTGGGCGCCCTTTTTCTTTTCTCCCCCCCCCCTTCTTCCTCTTGGCTACAGCCCCCCTTTTCCTGTCCTGCCTGCTATACCCCTTTGCCTCTCTCCAAAAATTAGTGAAAACTACAAGTATTCTGCAAACAAGCCATCTGTTTCACAATGTATGGTTTTGATCTTCCCATCCACACAATGACATGTATTGTGTGTGTACAGATTCAATGTAAAACATGTAACCACTTATATATAATTACCATAACAAATATGCAAATGTGCAGATCAATTAATCACCATAATGAATATGCAAATGTTTCAGTGTCAGTCCACCTGAAGTTTTTGAATGAGTTTGCTGGTCTGAGGTATAAAAGACATTAGGAACCACTGCTCTAGATACATGTCTAGATCTCTTTAACATTGATAGAGGACCTAGAACCTGCCAGTGCTACCCAAAAAAATTGGATGACCCAGCTGGGGAGGGATTAGACCAGGCAAGTTGAGAGATCTGCTGATTCAGTGCATCTCCCAGGGAGTCTCCATTGGCAGAGCTCGATTTTAAAGCAGCCTTCCCTTGACATAAACTCAAGGGAAGACAGCCAATATTATTCCCACCTCTATTACAGCTGTCCCAACTGGTGAGTCCAACCTGCATATCCTGAACCTACAACGATGAATTTGGCCAGATCAGTTCAATAGGCAGCAAGTGAGATTTAGATTCAAAATATTTTCCTAATATCTATCTATAAGGGTAATTAAATTCTGGCCTCGGCTTGCATGGGAGATTGTGAACTCTCCATCATGAGAAGTTTTTAAGAACAAGCTGGACAAACACCTCTCAAGTTTGCTCTAGATTTACATGGTCTTGCCTCACTATAAGGGGCTTGGCTTGACCTTTCAAGGTCCCTACCAACTCTACATTTCTATGAACTTTATCAAGGTTGTGAAGAATTCTTCATCACTTGAAGTTTGTAAATCAAGACTGGATATCATACTAAAAATACGCTACAGTTCCAACAGAAGTTATATGCTTCAGACAGGAACCATTCAGTAATTCTGCCTATGGCCTTGGTTAAGCAGGAGATCAGACTAGATGATCATAATATTTTTTTCTGGCTTTAAAATCTATGAATCTTGCCAAAGTTCTGTCTTGGATTACTCTTGTGATGGGACAGCCCAAGAAGGAAAGGAAGAAAGTGAAAACAGAGGCAATCTCTTTTTATTAGAATGCTTACAAAATCTTTTTCTAGTGATTATTGGCTCTACCTAGCAGAAATAACTCTGTTTTGACCTTTATAGCAATAACTGCCAATATACAGTATACTCTTCTCTTTCCAATATGTTCATATTCTGGAATTTGCCCTTTGGCTTGTAATGTGAAATAACAGCACAAAGAGGAATCAATACACCAGGACCTCAGTGTATGTGTGCCCCTGCCCTCTTCTAAAACAAATTAATTGCATGTTTATTACATTTTTTTGTATTGCTCATTAGCAAGAGTCTGTAGTTTGAGACGCAAAAAAAAGAAAAAGGCCAGAACATTGAAAAATATTGAACCAAATACTTATTTCACTGAAATCAGATGAGATTGCATGGGACACAAGAGGTATAATTTGGCAATGATTTAAATCATAATTCAATTATGAATATGTACATAGAGTATGCTTAGACTAGTACATTCTTACCAAACCGGGCCGGAATTTTTTACTGGGAACCATACAACATTAATATAAATAAAGACCTTGTTCTAATTCTTCCAATCTGGATGCCTAACTTAAAGCTCATAGTTCAGCATCTAAATGTTCCAATTGGTAATTAGGTGCCTGAATACCATGAAAAACTTAAAAAACAACAAATAGTCTGGTAGCATTTTAAAGACTAACAAAACATGTAGATGATATCATGAGCTTTCCTGGGCACAGCCCACTTCTTCTATATGTTTTGTTGGTCTTTAAAGTGTTACCAGACTATTTGTTGTTTTTTATGTTTTTCTTGTTACAGACTAACTCAGCTACCCCTCTGAAGCTTTTAAATACCCATGTTTAGGCATTTAGGAGATAATTTGAGCAGTAAAATGCAGAATTGTGAATGCTAAGTTAAACAGGGATCTGCAATCTGAGTCTATCTGTTAGGCTACATCTACAGTACACAGTTATTTTAGAATAAACTATTCTGGAATAGTAATTCCGAAATACTTTATTTTAAAATAGAACATTTACACTGCAGGAAATCCTCAAAGTTAGTCAAAGACAGGCTTCCCTAATGTAGACGTACTATCTTGATTTAGAGTCCCAGAGGGTATGTCTACACTAGAAAGTTAGTTCGAACTAACGGACGTTAGTTCGAACTAACTTTCCTATGCGCTACACTAGCGCTCCGTTAGTTCGAACTTAATTCGAACTAACGGAGCGCTTAGTTCGAACTAGGTAAACCTCATTTTACGAGGACTAACGCCTAGTTCGAACTAGCTAGTTCGAACTAAGGGCTGTGTAGCCCTTTAGTTCGAACTAGTGGGAGGCTAAGGCTTCCCAGGTTTCCCTGGTGGCCACTCTGGCCAACACCAGGGAAACTCTATTGCCCCCCTCCCGGCCCCGGAGCCCTTAAAGGGCCACGGGATGGCTACTCACTTTGTGCCAGTTGCAAGGCTGCCAGCACCCGTGCCTGCACAGCCTGCACCTGCCACAGGATGAGCCAGCCATCCGAGGGCTCCCAGCCCTCCACTGCTCCCCACGACCAGCCTGGCGGCTCCCGGGAGCCTGCCCGGGGGCGCAAAAGGCGGGCGCCCGCCTGGTCAAGTGCGGAGATCGTGGACCTCATCGAGGTTTGGGGGGAAGCCTCAAATGTCCACGATCTCCGCACTAGCCACCGGAACGCGGCCGTCTACGGACGCATGGCTGCCAGCCTGGCCGCCAGGGGCCACCAGCGCAGCCGGGAGCAGGTGCGCTGCAAGATTAAAGACTTGCGGCAGTCCTACTCCCGGGCCTGCCTGCCAGAGGCTGACCCGGAGGCCTGCCCCCACTTCCATGCCCTGGACCGCATCCTGGGGCCTCATGCCGTCCCTGCCCCCCGGGACGTGATTGACCCCGGGGCAGAGGGACCGCTCCTGGACACCGAGGAGGAGGAAGAGGGCTCTGAGAGCCAGGAGCCTGCCGCCAGCCTTCCCAGGACCCGGGACCCCCGAGGCACCCCACAGAGCCGCTCGCCTGCATCATCAGAGGCCGGGGAGGCGTCCACCTGTGAGTACCCTCGTGTTCCCCTTATGTGTACGGGGGGCTGGGGCGAGAGGGAGCCCCGGGACCGTGCGCCTGGGCCTTGCCCACTACGGAGCAGCAGCTGGGGATCCTGCAGGGGCCCTGGCCTTGCAGAGGGGAGCTGGGTTTCACACACCTGGGCCCCTGGGGTAATTGACCGCTGGTCTTCTTGCACCACAGCTGCAGCACCGGGGACTGCAGGGCGCACCACACCGCCTGCAGCAGCCGCCCGTGCCCGGGCAAGCAGGACAGCCAGGAACCAGGAGGACTACCAGAGGCGGCATCTCCGGTTCCTGGACCGACAGCTCCGTCTCCAGGACCACTGGGTCCAGGAGGACCTCAGGCTGCGCCAGAGGAGTCTGGAGGCCCTGGAGGAGCAGGGCCGTGCCCTGCGAGGCCACCTCCAGAGCCTGCTAGACCGCTTTCCATTTCCTCCTCCCCCCCCCCTGCTCCCCCTCTTGCTCCCCCTCTTGCTCCCCCTGATCCCCCTCTTGATCCCCCTCTTGCTCCCCCTGCTCCCCCTGCTCCTCCTGTTCCTCCTGCTTCCGCTCCTGCTTCCTCCACACCCCCTGTCCTCTCTGCCCCCCCCTCCACAACCATTCCCCACCGACGCCCCCGGACCCGCAGTGTGGCGAGACGGGAGAGGCACCCAGACTCCCACCCCTGAGCTTTCCTTTCCCTTCCTCCCTTCCCTCCCCTCCCCTTCCAGCTCCCTCGTCCCAGGTTTCCCCCTCCCTTCTCCCACCTTCATTCCTCCCTCCCCCACCCCAGTTCTCTGAAATAAACAGACGTTTTTGTTTGAAAAACAGGTGTCTTTATTGTACAGTAGAGGGGAAGGGGGGGGGGGTAGGGTGGAAGAAGGCCCCGGTGGGGCATGCAGGGAGAGGTCAGTCCTCCTCCTCCTCCACCTGGAAGCTCTCCCGCAGGGCTTCCCGGATCCGGATGGCCCCCCGCTGGGCTTCCCGGACAGCGGCGGTGCGGGGCTGACCGTAGTGTCCAGCCATGCGGTCAGCCTCAGCCATCCAGGCTGGCAAGAAAGCCTCCCCCTTCCGCTCACACAAATTGTGGAGCACACAACATGCCGCCACCACGGGAGGGATGTTGTGCTCGGCCAGGTCCAGACGGGTGAGGAGGCATCGAAAGCGGGCTTTCAGTCGCCCGAAGGCCCCCTCCACCACGATGCGGGCCCTGCTCAGCCTGTTATTGAAGGCCTGGCGGGAGGGATTGAGGTGCCCCGTGTAGGGCTTCATGAGCCAGGGCTGCAGTGGGTAGGCGGCATCCCCCACCAGGCAGACGGGCATGTCCACGTCCCCGACCCTGATGTGGCGGTCGGGGAAGAAGGTCCCGTCCTGCAGCCGCTGGCACACGGAGGAGTTCCGGTACACCCGGGCGTCGTGTGCTTTGCCGGACCAGCCCACATTTATGTCCGTGAACTGTCCCCGGTGGTCACACACGGCCTGCAGGATGACGGAGAAGTACCCCTTGCGGTTCACGTACCGGGACGCCTGGTGTTCCGGGGCACGGATGGGGATGTGCGTCCCGTCGATGGCCCCCCCGCAGTTGGGGAAGCCGAGGGCGCCGAATCCCCGGATGACGGCATCCGGGTCGGCGAGGCGGACCACCCTGCGGAGCAGCACCCGGTTGATGGCCTTGACCACCTGCGGAGAGAGACACAGCAAAGCGTCAATCAGTGGGGCGCCCGGGTGGCTGGGAGCATTCGTGCCCTGGCAGTGCCCCGCGCCCCACTCCCGGAAGCAACCCCCCTGGCGGCGTGTAGTACGGCCGGGACAGCCCGACCCCTCCGGTGCGGGGCGCCTTCGCCTCCTCCCGCCCCCCCCTTTGTCCCTGGGGCGGCCCATCCCCTCCTCGCAGCCCCCCTCCCCCCCGGCTCGGTGGCCGACGAGCGCCGTACCTGCATGAGCACTGCTCCGACAGTGGATCTCCCCACGCCGAACTGGTTCCCGACGGATCGGTAGCTGTCCGGCGTGGAGAGCTTCCAGAGGGCGATGGCCACCCGCTTCTGGAGGGGGATGGCGGGCCTCATGCGAGTGTCCCTTCTTTGCAGGGCAGGGGCGAGCCACTCGCAGAGCTCCAGGAAGGTGTCCCTCCTCATCCTAAAGTTCTGGGTCCACTGTCGGTCGTCCCAGCGCTCCAGGACGATGCGGTCCCACCAGTCGCTGCTGGTGTCCAGACGCCAGATGCGGCGGGGCACGCCGGTGCCGGGGCGCCGCCGCGGCTCCTCCATGGCCCCCAGGGCGGCCAGGCGGAGAGGCAGGGGGCTGACGTTCCCCAGGTGGTGCCAGGCAGCCTCGAGCCATTGCTGGCAGGCTTGCAGTAGCAAGTCCAGAACGTGCACCAGAAGGTGCAGGGCGAGCCGTGGCTCCATGTTGCCACCTGCGGCAGTCCCCCCCGAAGGGAAGCACCGACACAGACGGGCACAGAGACCGACGCTTTGCTGTCCCTCGGCGAGGTTGGCAAGCAAGCAGGAAAAGCTGAGAACCGGCTGTCCAGGGGGGGTCCCTTTAAGCACGAGCCTCAGATAGCCTCAGACAGCAGCCACACAAAGCAACTGCTGACCTGATGCCCTGCCAGAACCGGTTTCAGCTGCCCTTAAATGCCCCCCTGCGTCCAATCAGTGTGGACGCGCTAGTTCGAACTAGCAAAACGCTAGTTCGAACTAGTTTTTAGTTCTAGATGCGCTAGTTCGAACTAGCTTAGTTCGAATTAACTAATTCGAACTAAGTTAGTTCGAACTAGCGCTGTAGTGTAGACGTACCCAGAAGGAATAACTTAGAATGGCTCTGGTGAGGGGCTATTTTGAAATAGCAGAAGTGGAGCGTCTACATACGCCTTATTTCAAAATAGCTGTTTTGGAATAGGCATTATTCTTCATAGAGTGAGGTTTACAGAAGTCGAAATAAGCTGTCTGTTATTTTGAAATTATTTCGAAATAATGGAATTGCTGTGTAGACGCTCTCTGAGGGTATGTCTACACTAGAAAGTTAGTTCGAACTAACGGACGTTAGTTCGAACTAACTTTCCTAGGCGCTACACTAACGCTCCGTTAGTTCGAACTTAATTCGAACTAAGGGAGCGCTTAGTTCGAACTAGGTAAACCTCATTTTACGAGGACTAACGCCTAGTTCGAACTAGCTAGTTCGAACTAAGGGCTGTGTAGCCCTTTAGTTCGAACTAGTGGGAGGCTAAGGCTTCCCAGGTTTCCCTGGTGGCCACTCTGGCCAACACCAGGGAAACTCTATTGCCCCCCTCCCGGCCCCGGAGCCCTTAAAGGGCCACGGGCTGGCTACTCACTTTGTGCCAGTTGCAAGGCTGCAAGCACCCGTGCCTGCACAGCCTGCACCTGCCACAGGATGAGCCAGCCATCCGAGGGCTCCCAGCCCTCCACTGCTCCCCACGACCAGCCTGGCGGCTCCCGGGAGCCTGCCCGCGGGCGCAAAAGGCGGGCGCCCGCCTGGTCAAGTGCGGAGATCGTGGACCTCATCGAGGTTTGGGGGGAAGCCTCCAATGTCCACGATCTCCGCACTAGCCACCGGAACGCGGCCGTCTATGGACGCATGGCTGCCAGTCTGGCCGCCAGGGGCCACCAGCGCAGCCGGGAGCAGGTGCGCTGCAAAATTAAGGACTTGCGGCAGTCCTACTCCCGGGCCTGCCTGCCAGGGGCTGACCCGGAGGCCTGCCCCCACTTCCATGCCCTGGACCGCATCCTGGGGCCTCATGCCGTCCCTGCCCCCCGGGACGTGATTGACCCCGGGGCAGAGGGACCGCTCCTGGAGACGGAGGAGGAGGAGGGCTCTGAGAGCCAGGAGCCTGCCGCCAGCCTTCCCAGGACCCGGGACCCCCGAGGCACCCCACAGAGCCGCTCGCCTGCATCATCAGAGGCCGGGGAGGCGTCCACCTGTGAGTACCCTCGTGTTCCCCTTATGTGTACGGGGGGCTGGGGCGAGAGGGAGCCCCGGGACCGTGCGCCTGGGCCTTGCCCACCACGGAGCAGCAGCTGGGGATCCTGCAGGGGCCCTGGCCTTGCAGAGGGGAGCTGGGTTTCACACACCTGGGCCCCTGGGGTCATTGACCGCTGGTCTTCTTGCACCACAGCTGCAGCACCGGGGCCTGCAGGGCGCACCACACCGCCTGCAGCAGCCGCCCGCGCCCGGGCAAGCAGGACAGCCAGGAACCAGGAGGACTACCAGAGGCGGCATCTCCGGTTCCTGGACCGACAGCTCCGTCTCCAGGACCACTGGGTCCAGGAGGACCTCAGGCTGCGCCAGAGGAGTCTGGAGGCCCTGGAGGAGCAGGGCCGTGCCCTGCGAGGCCACCTCCAGAGCCTGCTGGACCGCTTTCAATTTCCTCCTCCCCCTGCTCCCCCTCTTTCTCCCCCTCTTGCTCCCCCTGCTCCCCCTCTTTCTCCCCCTCTTGCTCCCCCTGCTCCCCCTGCTCCTCCTGCTTCCGCTCCTGCTTCCTCCACACCCCCTGTCCTCTCTGCCCCCCCCTCCACAACCATTCCCCACCGACGCCCCCGGACCCGCAGTGTGGCGAGACGGGAGAGGCAGCCGGACTCCCACCCCTGAGCTTTCCTTTCCCTTCCTCCCTTCCCTCCCCTCCCCTTCCAGCTCCCTCGTCCCAGGTTTCCCCCTCCCTTCTCCCACCTTCATTCCTCCCTCCCCCCACCCCAGTTCTGTGAAATAAACAGACGTTTTTGTTTGAAAAACAGGTGTCTTTATTTGACAGTAGGTAGGGAGGGGAAAGGGGAAGGGGAGGGTAGGGTGGAAGAAGGCCCCGGTGGGGCATGCAGGGAGAGGTCAGTCCTCCTCCTCCTCCACCTGGAAGCTCTCCCGCAGGGCTTCCCGGATCCGGATGGCCCCCCGCTGGGCTTCCCGGACAGCGGCGGTGCGGGGCTGACCGTAGTGTCCAGCCATGCGGTCAGCCTCAGCCATCCAGGCTGGCAAGAAAGCCTCCCCCTTCCGCTCACACAAATTGTGGAGCACACAACATGCCGCCACCACGGGAGGGATGTTGTGCTCGGCCAGGTCCAGACGGGTGAGGAGGCATCGAAAGCGGGCTTTCAGTCGCCCGAAGGCCCCCTCCACCACGATGCGGGCCCTGCTCAGCCTGTTATTGAAGGCCTGGCGGGAGGGATTGAGGTGCCCCGTGTAGGGCTTCATGAGCCACGGCTGCAGTGGGTAGGCGGCATCCCCCACCAGGCAGACGGGCATGTCCACGTCCCCGACCCTGATGTGGCGGTCGGGGAAGAAGGTCCCGTCCTGCAGCCGCTGGCACACGGAGGAGTTGCGGTACACCCGTGCGTCGTGTGCTTTGCCGGACCAGCCCACATTTATGTCCGTGAACTGTCCCTGGTGGTCACACACGGCCTGCAGGATGACGGAGAAGTACCCCTTGCGGTTCACGTACCGGGACGCCTGGTGTTCCGGGGCACGGATGGGGATGTGCGTCCCGTCGATGGCCCCCCCGCAGTTGGGGAAGCCGAGGGCGCCGAATCCCCGGATGACGGCGTCCGGGTCGGCGAGGCGGACCACCCTGCGGAGCAGCACCCGGTTGATGGCCTTGACCACCTGCGGAGAGAGACACAGCAAAGCGTCAATCAGTGGGGCGCCCGGGTGGCTGGGAGCGTGCGTGCCCTGGCAGTGCCCCGCGCCCCACTCCCGGAAGCAACCCCCCTGGCGGCGTGTAGTACGGCCGGGACAGCCCGACCCCTCCGGTGCGGGGCGCCTTCGCCTCCTCCCGCCTCCCCCTTTGTCCCTGGGGCGGCCCATCCCCTCCTCGCAGCCCCCCTCCCTCCCGGCTCGGTGGCCGACGAGCGCCGTACCTGCATGAGCACTGCTCCGACAGTGGATCTCCCCACGCCGAACTGGTTCCCGACGGATCGGTAGCTGTCCGGCGTGGAGAGCTTCCAGAGGGCGATGGCCACCCGCTTCTGGAGGGGGATGGCGGGCCTCATGCGAGTGTCCCTTCTTTGCAGGGCAGGGGCGAGCCACTCGCAGAGCTCCAGGAAGGTGTCCCTCCTCATCCTAAAGTTCTGGGTCCACTGTCGGTCGTCCCAGTGCTCCAGGACGATGCGGTCCCACCAGTCGCTGCTGGTGTCCAGACGCCAGATGCGGCGGGGCACGCCGGTGCCGGGGCGCCGCCGCGGCTCCTCCACGGCCCCCAGGGCGGCCAGGCGGAGAGGCAGGGGGCTGACGTTCCCCAGGTGGTGCCAGGCAGCCTCGAGCCATTGGTGGCAGGCTTGCAGCAGCAAGTCCAGAACGTGCATCAGAAGGTGCAGGGCGAGCTGTGGCTCCATGTTGCCACCTGCGGCGGTCCCCCCCGAAGGGAAGCACCGACACAGACGGGCACAGAGACCGACGCTTTGCTGTCCCTTGGTGAGGTTGGCAAGCAAGCAGGAAAAGCTGAGAACCGGCTGTCCAGGGGGGTCCCTTTAAGCACGAGCCTCAGATAGCCTCAGACAGCAGCCACACAAAGCAACTGCTGACCTGATGCCCTGCCAGAACCGGTTTCAGCTGCCCTTAAATGCCCCCCTGCGTCCAATCAGTGTGGACGCGCTAGTTCGAACTAGCAAAACGCTAGTTCGAACTAGTTTTTAGTTCTAGATGCGCTAGTTCGAACTAGCTTAGTTCGAATTAACTAATTCGAACTAAGTTAGTTCGAACTAGCGCTGTAGTGTAGACGTACCCTTAGTTATTTTGGAATAACGGCCGTTATTCCGAAATAACTTTGCTGTGTAGACACACCCTTAGGCTACATCTACATTACACAGTTTTTACACAAAAACAGACTTTTTGCGCGAAAACTCAGAAAATTCACACTACAAGTGCGTTTTTGCACAAGAAACAGTACAGTAGATTGTCAGAAGACAGGGCTTTTTGCACAAGAGTTATTCCTCTTTCTATGAAGAATAAGCCTTTTTGCACAAGAGCTCTTGCACAAAAAGGTGTGTTGGACGGACAATAGGGGTTTCTTGCACAAGAAACCCCTATCGGAAAAAGCACAGGTACTCTGATGGCCATTCTGTGAATGGCCATCAGAGCTTTCTTGCACAAGAGCATCCATGGCAGTGTGGACGTTCTCTTGCACAAAAGCACATGGCAGTGTGGATGCACTCTTGGTCAAGAACTTTTTGCAGAAAATCTCTTCTGCAAAAAGTTCTTGTGTAAGAAGCCTGCAGTGTAGCTGTAGCCTTAGTGTCCCCCTGAGGCAGGGCAGGGAGCCACACCAACCTGGCTACATTCTCCCCCTTCCCCTCCTACTTATTGTCACACCCCAACTTTGCATTTTTCAACTCATCAAAGACTGACCCCTCCTGGACAGTCTCTTAACAGTCTCTATCCTTTTTAGGCTAATGGAGAAGCATAAGTTCTGTGGCTCCAGTAGGGGTGAATTAGTTTCTCCAGGGTACAAGAGCTTCTCCTCTAAGGGAACGTCTATAGAGCAGGGCTAAACTCGAAATAAGCTACGCAACTTGAGCTATGCTAATTGTGTAGCTGAAGTCGAAATAGCTTATTTCAAATTTGGGCACATCTACACAGCACTTATTTCAAAATAGAACGCTCTTCCTCTGACTTCCCTTGCTCCTCATGCAATGAGGTTTCCAAAAGCTAGAGTCAGAAGCCCATTAGAATTTATTTTGAAATAACGGACTTGCTGTGTAGACATGCAATAAGTTATTTCAGAATAATTTTCGATATTCTGAAATAACACTGCTATGTACCCTAAGAGTCCCTGGGGTGGATGAAAGAACCCAGGTCCACGCATTACACTGGACCCT